>NW_007249764.1:217552-219673 GCF_000164805.1 Carlito syrichta
AAAAAAAAAAAAAAAAAAAAAAAAAAAAAGGTAAGGAATATGCCAGGGAAATATGCAACAACAGACGATACCCTGGTGATGTGCTGCTCTATTGTGTAATATGTACCTAGTTCCCCTCAGTAAGTTGGTACATGGGTCAGGTGCCTGTCTGGGGTCATGCTACTCATTTATACCTATTTAGGTATTTCACATCAACCTAATAAGGCTTGCCTGCATCATAAGTTTCCAAATTTTAGCATGGCAGTGTCAGGAAATGATACAGCTGAGGTTATTCTCTAGCTTCAGTGTCCAAGAGAGCTCTGACATTCCCATATGTATGCTGTATGTGAAATACTCATTGAAATGTACTATGGAGAACATCACTTTTATGACAATAGAAACTTGATCAGAGTAGCAGACTCTGTGTCCGGCACAAATAAACTTCTGGACTGAGAATAAAGTCTTCTACCATCTCTTCCTAAATGCTTATCTGGGAAAGGACTATCCAGTTAGGAAATTATCAGGACATGATGATTTGCTGGAGAAACTTCTGATAGCTTATTCATTTTTAATATATTTACAGGAACAAGACAAGTAAAGACATAAAATAGAAATCAGTCTACCAAGTGAATTCTGATGTAAGGGAGATGAGAAAGTACAGATTTCTAGTGGGCTCAGAGGTTTTTCTCTTGATAGACTCTCAAATCTGCATGGACAGACTGACCATTGCTTACCCTGCTATCGATGCTAGTATTCCAGGCTAGTAACTCACATTCAACAAGTCTAGCATTCAACTCACTGTCTTCTTCCCAAACCTGTTCTGCTTGCCCTGCTGCTACTGCTTGTTAATTTTTCTAGGGAGATACCTTCAGACTCCACGGATTCTTTCCTGCTGACATCCCTCTTCTGACCTCTTCCCTTCTTCTTCACATTTGTGGCCTTCCCCGCCCCTCCTTCCATCAACCAGGTTGTGGTTCTCATTTCTCAATGCAATGGGCAACAACTTCTTTGCTCTCTCTTCCAGCAAACCCTCCCCCTCACACACACACATACACACATGGGCTTTCTGAAACCCTGTAAGCATGTCCTGTCTCTGCTCTAAACCTGGCTCCCTCTACCTCAATAAATCTTGTTATTAAGAACCTCTGTCTCCAGGGATCCATCTGACTCCATTTCTCACCACTCCTAACCCACTCCTTTTATTCCAAGCCCAGGCATAGCCATTTAATCCCAGCCTCTGTGTCTGTGATACTTTCCCTCAACCTCTCCTCCCACAATGCTCGAATCTAAGCCTCCTATTCAAATTCTATCTAAATCTACATCTGCCACCCAATCTCCCGAAAACGCTGCAGAAAGGACTGAACTCTTCTGTCTCTAAACTTCGTTTCTATTTCACTCCAGCCCCCTCCAGTTTAACGCTTACCTGTTGGGTTGAATGTTCATGGAAAGCATATGTCCGGTAAGGGCACCTGTATTCCTTTCGTCTTCTCCTTCCTCATCCTCCTTCCTTACTCCATCCCCCACGCAGGGGACATAGAAAGAGATAGATCATTCTTGAGGACTGGAACTAAACTTTGGACTCCTGCAGATTCCAGCCCCCACCTTCTACCCCTGCTGAGGGTAAACTGAAAATTCCAACATCCTTAACTTTGCCAAATGTCATCACAATTACTCAGGGCCCAGAAGACGTCCTACCAAGTCATTTAATACGCCCCAGGAACCTTTGAGAAAGACCTAAATAAAAACGCGAGGCTTTGTTTATTAGTTAGCTCTGCCGGGAGATGGGGTGGATTTGGAGGGAGGATAGGATTGTTGCGTTTCAACTTTAGCTCCCAGTCCCAGACTGACAAACGCATCGACCCGGGGGGGTCTTCAGGCCGCGGAGGGGATGCAAAGAGAACTGCTTTGTCCCTCCTGGTGGTGGGGTTCGCCCCCCCGCATCCAAGCCGCGCACTTGGGGGAGACCGGCGCAGACTCTCGTGCCACGCGGGGGCACTGCTTCTAAGCGCAACGGCTTGAGGGGACAGAGGCGAAACCCAGGTCGTCCTTGAGATGCGGCTGCACTAGAAGTCCGGGCCGCGCACACAGGCGCCTGGCGCCGGCCACCAGCCCGGCCAGGGCGACCCGGGAGTCGCCGGCTCC
>NW_007249764.1:219870-246693 GCF_000164805.1 Carlito syrichta
CACGTAAGTCGCGGGGCCCGGGGAGGGGGCGCGCGGGGGGCGCACCGGCCCCCAGGTCCGGCGCCCGCAGCCTGGAGGACACCGTCCCGCCGCCCGCTCGGGGTTCCGTCCCGCTCCCCGCCACCGAGCCCGCCTGTCCCCCTGTGAACTTTGCGCTGGAGACACGCCACTTGCACGGAACACGCGAGTCCCGGGGAGCTCCCGGGGCAACGACTTGCGCATCTTCCAGCGGAGACCACGGGGCCCAGCAGTCCCCAGGCAGTTAAAGCAGCGGCCACAACGTGGTCCGTTGACACAGCTCCCGTAAGGGTTGTGTCCGGGTGCGAGCGCGGTGGGCGACACGCAGCCGGGCTCTGTCTTCCGCTCCCCCCACCCCGCCCCGTTCTCATCTCACTGTATACACACAGCTCCACCTAGGGAAGAATCCCGGCCGTCTGCAACCTCTTCCAAACCAGGTTGCCGACGCCCATGGGTTTCCGAGAGGAAATCACGTTTGACAGTCCGTCTCCACCCCGAGTCCCTGTCTGCCCCCCTGGCCTCCCCGGGTGTCTGGGGGCATCTCGCTGCGGAGACTGCGCCGCACGCGCTCACGCTTGCGATTCCCGAGGAGTGACTTCCCCACCCCTTCTGCAGAGCCAGCGTCTTGGTGGGGGCGCCCAAAGCCAACACCAGCCAGCCCGACATCGTGGCAGGGGGAGCCGTCTATTACTGTCCGTGGCCGGTGGAGGGTTCGGCGCAGTGCAAGCAGATACCGTTTGACACCACCAGTAAGTGGGATTTGTTATTCTGGACCACGGGTCCCGGTTTGAAAGAACCATTGTCATCTCTGAGTCAACCTCCCACTTTCTTGTTCTCTTCTTCTTCTTGGGTTTGCTTGTGGTTGTTGTTGTTTTTAAATCATTTTCTTGATTTCATAGATTTAGGAGTACAACTAGTCTTTGGTTACGTGGCTGCATTGCATAGTGGTGACGAAGTCTGGGCTTTAACTGCGTCCACCACTCCCACGTGCGCACAGTGTACCCCACAGGTGATTTTTTGCTCTCCCCCCACTTCTGAGTCTCCAATGTCCATTACACCATTCTCCATGCCTTTGCAGATCCTTGGTTTAGTTCCCACTTATAAGTAAGAACCTGCGAGTACCTCCCACCCTTTGTACTTTTTTCGCCTGATCGGTCTGTGCTGTGGGCTGTAAAGGTCCCTCGAGAAATCGGCATTTTCAATCCTGAATAAAGTTGAAGATGATGTTTAGTGAACCCTAGAAAAGGGACAGTATTTTGACCTTGAGTGCTTGGGTGTGTCCTAGCAACGTCTGCCTCCTCACTGTTCTGCGAGGAGCATTTTCAGGGTGAGCGGATGCTCTGGAGAAGTGCAAAAGCAACATTCTAGCCTTAGCTATGGAGAGAATGTAGTTGCTTCTCAAGGACAGGTCTGGAAAAGAGAGATCCGTAGCATTTCCAGTGTCCAAACTCCGGAGCCCAGACTTAGCTGCTGCAGACCCAGACATCACTCCCTGTTGCTATTTAATTCTTTACAGAAAGAAAGAATTTTCTTTCAAAATATCAGACACTGGATGCAAACTAGTACAGGCAGAGTGTGGATGGCTTACATTCATTTCCAAAATCCGTAGACAGATGTTTCTTATTTAATTAAAGGGAAAATACATTTTAAACAATCCAGTCTGGTTATCTTTCCTCTGGTGTTTTCTCTTTGGGTCCTGAGAAAATAATTTAAATGTAATGCTTTCAAAAACATTAACACTGAACATTTTCGTTTGTACCACAAAACTTTATGAATTCAAAAGGTAACTATTATCAGAAAACAAATATCTCTTTCCAGAAAAATGTGCACATGTCAGCTCAAATAATGGTCTTAGATGAACAATCATTTCAAATACCTTTTGCACCACACAACTATTTTGTGACATTATTCTTGATTTCTTTGTAATTTTTAGTTATATTAGAATACATTTAGAATTTATGTCGAATACCCATGTTCACAGAATTGTGATGAAATTGGCTGGGTGATATTTATTTGTTACTTTAATTTGTATATTTTGTGTTAAAGGAGAAAATAATTTCAGTTATATAAATATGGAAATCATTTCAAAGAAAAATCCTGTGCAAGCAATACCTTGGGTTAAGATCAAATGAGGGAAGTATTTTCTAAAAGCATTTTAAAATTATATTTTTTATGCCTGTCTATATATAGTCATAATAGTTTAACATTTTATTAAATAATTTAGTTATTTCATACCAATTTTATAAGTTTTTACTTATAAATGTAAGTATTTGATGATAATTTGTGACAAAAATATTTTAATTAGTTATTTTATCAGGACTTGAGATACCTTCTAGTTAGTGACCTTTAGTTTAAGAATAAGCTTCCTAAAACAGAATTATTCAGCATTTAAACAAAATATTAATGCCATTTTAATAATTTATGCCCAAATCATTTGTATTTTTTAAAGTATTCTCGTTCAAACTTTGACAAATAAGGTCACAAATCATCAGTATAATTTGAATTTACATTAAGAAAAATAAATATTTATATTTTCAGACATGTTTGATGTATTTTCACCAAGAAGCAATCTATAGTCATCAAAATGAATTTAATAACCTTCTAGGACAATTTCATAACATATCAAATCAGGATCCGGTTAGTATATTTTTCCTTTTACAAAGCAGGAACCAAATGTCTGCCCAGATAAGTTACACCTAGTAGACGTCATAGTCCAAAAGATAAAAACCAGAAAATCCATATATCAATATGAGTTTTTAGAAACTGACGACTCGCAGCCAAAAATTTCTGATATCAAATTACAATAGGTAATATTTTCCAAAGTCTATCCTAAAGCAATTGTCCGAAACTTTGAATTCACTTTCCCATGGAGGACTAATGCTGAAAGATTGTGCTTTGGTTTCCAGAATAGCCCGCAGGAATGTACTTAACCCTTATAGTAACTGAATTATATTTGCAATGAAACAATAGGGGACAAACTAGTACAATTTTGGCAATTAAATAAGTAGGAGAATAATGCCATGAAAAGATGAGTGTTACTTGGAGAAAGATGAAGGCCCTTTTGGTCAGGCAGGAAGACATCTGGGTGTCTCAGAGAGCTTTAGAGATTAATGCTTCTGGATCTACATGATGTCTTATTTTACTTCTAAATGTATGGAGTTTTTCTTGACAGACAAGTGCATTCATCCCGCTGTTATACTTATCAGCCATAATTGCAGAAATGTGGGGATTCATAAATGAACCCAAGTGAAGGAAAGAAATAAGAAGGGAAATAGATGTTCCTGAAATAATTGAACAGGAAATTTTTTGAAAAAGCAAGTCAGGAAAGGCTGCACAAAGTTAGTGAGAAATGAATGGTCCATGACGGAACCATCAAAGCAGTGACCTGTGAAAGACAGGGAAGTTCCACTAAAAGAGACTAGTTGGGAAGAGAAAGTTCCCTCTGTCAGCCATCAGGGGGTACTGTGGACCCAGAAACCTTGATTGCTAGTAGGAATGACCAGAAAGTGGGCGTGTGGAAAGAAGCTACAGGCCCACTGCCCGGGTGTTTGCTACCGAGTGGTTGCCCACACTCGACACCTCTTCCCTGCCAGTTGCTTTATCCCTGTGCCTTCAGATGTGGAACTGGCAGTGGCTGTCATTTGCTGCGAAGCGGTGAAAGTGAGGATGGTACAGCAGAAACCAGTGTAGCTATTTCCAATCTCAGCATCAGTTTTGTGGACAGAATGGGATCTTGGAACCAAAGATGAAAGGTAGAAACAGGAATGGCTGACTCTGGGCCTTGAGATCAGTGTTGCCAAATGCTTTCCATGTATTGATCAGGACCACCTACCAGTCACTTTG
Organism: Carlito syrichta; assembly: GCF_000164805.1. Taxonomy (NCBI): domain Eukaryota; kingdom Metazoa; phylum Chordata; class Mammalia; order Primates; family Tarsiidae; genus Carlito; species Carlito syrichta. The sequence goes on from NW_007249764.1 coordinate 223,732, forward strand.
TGTACATTGTTTCTGATCTATAAAGCAAATCAAAACCACTGTGTGAAACCCATCTTGGAAGAAAGAAACTGGCATTAAAGTTATGCCCAAGACCACACAAGGGTAAACAGTAGAGGCCGGACTGGAAGGGAGGTCTGTCCACTCCAAAGTCTGCCCTTTCACCCTGCCTTCCTTCCTGAAATGGGGAGAGGATTAGTCCTAATGGAGTCCAAGTTCAGGATCATGACTGGGTTCTACGGGGCCCTGGGAAGTACTGTGCTTCTCTCCCTCTCCTCAATTCTCCCACCCCAAGGTTGGCTTTACAAATTCTAATTTAAATGATTCTCTACAGAAGAGTTGAAAGGGAAAAGCAAGTTTGGTAGAAGGATTGTAGAAACCAGAATTTTAGAAGCAGGCTTTGGCTTGATAGGAATTATGAGTTCTATATGCCCCTTGGTTTGCTCAGGCTCCCACAAAATCCCCTTTTAGGGCCCCTAGTCAGCTGCCTCCTAAGCGATTCTCTGCCCTGTGCCTGTGATGTATGCTTTTCAACAAAAAAAGGAAGAACATTTCTCTGCTTGACTAAGTGGTGGTTCTGGGTGATGGACTTCCACACATCACAGAGTGAGCTGTGTCTGGCATAAATTCATGTCATATTGCAAATCTTCCATAAAGATGACTATGACTTTCACCATCTTTCACTCTGTCTACTTTTACTATTACATCTGAATTCAAGACATCTTAAATAAATCTGACCTTTTAACGAAATTGTTTCAACTTGTTCGGGTCCCTGGAATATCTACAAGAAGAGCGTTCTGCTGTGGTAACCTACTAAGTTCCCTCAGCCCAGACTTTGAGGGAGACTGATCCTGAACAATCTACCTGGGATCCCGTACCTCAGTTTATTTAAGGTCATCACCTTTTTAAAATTTTTTTGACAGGGTCTCACTCAGTCACCCAGGCAGGAGGGCAGTGGCACGACCACAGCTCACTGCAGCCTCAACCGTCTGGGTTCAGGTGATCCTTCTGCCTCAGCCTCCCATGTAGCTGGAACTACAGGCATGATGCCACTATGCCTGACTAATTTCAACCACCTTTTTAAAAACTGCCTTTTAGTTTGATTTTTTTCATTAAATAATCATTATTTATTTTATGTTTACCTTATCCTATACCTTGGAATTTTTTTTTTTTTTTTTGGCTACTTCTCATGATAAATGCAAAAATAGAGGAAGCTTGGAAGAGCCTAGCACTTCAAATGCATGAATACTATTAAACTCTGGTTCTTTCAAGTGCAGAAAAAGGAAACTTGAAGGAAGCATATGGTGGTGGGGGAGGTGCAAAGAGTAGATAATTTTCCTGCTCTGTACAAAATCAAGTGGTTCCAAAAAAACACTTCTCTCATCTCCCTTCTGCCTTTTCCTCATACTTCAACGGAAGAAAATTCCTCCCATCACCAAATTGATTTCTTTCACGTTTGTCCCAGCAACTCTCTCAACTGTGCCCCTATGTCTTAAACAGCATCAGACATCGCATCTGCCAAATTCAGGTCTCTCCCTTTGAAGTCCATACCAAGGTTCCTTTTTTTCCTTTTCCTATATTTTCTAAACCAATGTGTGGATTAAATAAGGATTGTTAGATTACAACACTTTCCCTAAAAGGGAGAATGAATGAATGAAACAAGGAACAAGATGCCTCACCTTTGGAACAGTGGAAGGGCAAATTGCAATAATAGGAACAAAGCATAGTGTACAAATATTTGATTGTTTCCAATGCTCCAGTGAAATGTTTTGAGGAGAAAGACAACAGCGTGTGCTAATTAATGATGATAATCATCATAGCACTAATAATAGCAGAGAAACAACACAGCTGGAAGCCACAATTAGGGACCCACAAAAAAAAAAAAGTTGGACAAGAAGAGATGGGAGGTGGTCATTGAGATTTGAAAGTCACTGCTAGAATTTGCCTGGCCTCAATTTAGTATCTTCATGAAAAATGAACAAACCAAAAAACAAAAACAAAACAAAAAGCAAACAAAACCAATACGTTTAAAATGGAAGACAATTTGGTTAGGACATTTCAAAACTCTGGAATGGTAAGCTTTTTGTTGAAACTGAGTTTTGCTTGGAGACAGGAAGCCTTTGTTTTGGGGGGTCTTTATTTTGTGTTGAATAAGCCCACAATAAGAAGCAGCTCAAAGCATCTGGTTCTGTGGCTGGCATCGGGTTGTTTTTTGATAGTATTGGGTGTACCCTTTTTCTCATATGAGGGTTGGAAAACATATTGGTCGCATAAGTCTTGCTTTTCTAGTTTCCCCAGAAAGAAATCAGTTTTTGTTCAGGAACAAAGAACAGAAAATGTAGGTCAGAGCTACCCAAGTAAATGACAGAGAAAATAAATAAATGTAACAGGATTCAGGGACAGCAGAAATCTGTGCTCTAATAAGTTCAATTGGATGATAAAAAGGTAGGGGGAAGGAAGCCCAAAGAAAACCTACACCTTTTAGGAGTTAATAATGCCATAAATAGAGTAAGTTTTGCTACTCAGGAAAAAAAGTACATACACACACAGAGTATATGAAAAATTATCCTCTCCCAAGTACTGATCTAATTGAGTCATCAAGGGTGGCTTAGCTGGATGTCTTGCTTATTCTAGAAGCAATCCATGATGATCTCTGTGCCTGACTATGTGGGTCTGACAGAGGCAGCCACCATCCCGAATCTTCTCTCCTTTGGCTCTGGCTTCTGAGAGCCAACTGAGTTTGGATATGAGAAGGGAGAAGACAGCGGTCCCTACAACCCATGGCAGCTGAGGAAGCAATTAGAAAGAGGAAGTCCTTGAAACTACAACTAGAAATGGGAAACAGATCTGCTCTACGGCTAGTTGAGTGGTATGAGCATTAGGCGCCTGTTGTTTAATCTGCAGAATTCTTTCAAGAAGCTGGAAGTCTGTGTGAAAGAACAGGCATCCAGGTTCTTGGCAGGAATATTCTGCGCGGCAGCTGCAGCATTCTGAAGAAAACGTCTTGAAATTATCTTGAAGTAGTCTTGAAATTATTCTCAAAGAAGAAACATGCACTTTGACATTTAAGCCAACTGGTTGAGATGTGCACATTCAAACTTTACCTGTTGTCCTGTATCTGTAAATTGTGTGGATGGAGAGAGTTGCCAACATTATGAGAAAGCTCAGCTCAGGCGTGCTTTGGTAGACACATACATGAACAGGGATTTTTTGAAGAAGCTAGAAAAATGACTATTTGTTAGTTTTACTAAAAAGCACTCCATCCAGCAAGCATGTTAGGGCATTTAAAAACAATATTTAATGTTTCAGGTTCATTTTTTTCAAATTTATTTGTATTTTTAGAGACAGGGTCTCACTTTGTTGCCCAAGTTGGAGTGCAGTGACACAATCATGCAATCATAGCTCACTGCAGCCTTGAGCTCTTGGGCTCAAGAGATCCTCCCACCTCAGCCTCCCAAGTAGCTGGGACTACAGTGTGCACCACCATGCCCAGCTAATTTTTTTTCCTTTCTTTTTGTAAAGACAGGATCTCACTATGCTACCCAGGCTGGTTTCAAATTCCTGGCCTCAAGTTATTCTTCTGCTTCAGTCGCCCGGTGTGCTGGAATTACAGGCACTAACCTCTCAGTACCTGGCTTCAAAATACAGTTTAAAACATGTTTGCAAAGAATGTGTTTATTGCATAAAGCCAGGTATACTTCTATAATGAAATCCTAAACTAGATTAAAAATAAGTTCATGATGTTGTAAGGAGATTTAAGCTATGCAAGCACAATGTGATACACTAAGATTTATACTCAAAATCTAATGCACCTGATACATCAGTGTTGGCCTGCTGTGGGATTCAGGCAGGCAGCTCTCAGATAAATGTCACTAGACATTCTGGAAGGAATGGAGCTCAACCCACAAACATGCAGAAAAGTCAGAACTTAGGTCTCTGATGTTTAGTTATCAACCCAAAGGTCTGTAAATTCAAAGCTTTTCTAGATCCCTAAACATTGGTAAAAGTGATCCTTTACTCTTTTAATTGTCTTGGTAAAATAAAGTATAGATTACAAAAATAAGTCATTCTAGAAATGATTAGCAGGCATTGGGAATGGGAGGGAGCAGAAGCACATGGGAGTTTTGAGGGTGAGAGTGATGGAACCTTCTGGATCTTGACTGTGGTGGCAGATATATGACTGTGTGTATTTGTCAAAACCCATAGAGCTATACACCACTGAGTGAATTTTATAAATATATAAACAATATGTTAATATAATACATATAAGAAAAATAAGTGTATATTCATGTATACTTGAATATACACATATAAAAAACAAAAAGAGAAAGAGAAAGAAACTTTTATGGAGAATGCAAAAGAGTTGCCTACTTGATAGGGTAATTACGTTTGGTCTCGCGGCCACTGTTCTGTGCCTGTGGGCAGTAAGCTCTTAGACTACGGGAGAGCAATTCCTGGGGGTGTAAGAACACATATCATCCCTGAGGAGCATGAGCCACTGCCAGGAAGAAGCATGAACAATTAAGCAGATCATCATGTAGGCACTTCCTTTAACATATTTTCAATAAAGAACAATGTGTTCATAATGTGTTTGGTGAGAGAATTGTGAATACAACATGTTGAGGAAGAATGCATCTATGCAATGAGGTGCTACACTTATGTAAGTCCCATATCTTTATGAAATTCAGGCACAGGACTTACTCATTGGTGGTCACTAAACTAAAGAGCCAGCACTTTGGGAGACCGAGGTGAGTGGATTGCCTGAGCCCACATGTTCGAGACCTGACTGGGCAACTTGAGACCTCATCTCTACAACAGATAATAAAATTAGCTGGGCATGGTTGCACACTCCTGTAGTTCCAGCTACTTGGAAGGCTGAGGCGGAAGGATCCCCGGAGCCCAGCAGGTTGAGGCTGCGGTGGCCAGGAGCCGCCACTGCACTCCAGTCTGGGTGACAGAGTGAGATTCCAACTCAACAACAACAACAAAAACAAAACAAAAAAGAGTTCACTTCAGCACATGATTGGGCTGGGTGCAGTGGCTCACGCCTGTAATCCCAACACTTTGGGAGACCAAGGCAGGAGGATTGCTTGAGGCCAGGAGTTCAAGACTGTCCTAGGCAATATAACAAGATCCCAGTTCTACAGAATTAAAAAAAAAAAAAATAGCTGGGTGTGGTGGCATGCACCTATAGACCTAGCTACTCAGGAGGCTGAGGTGGTAGGATCCCTTGAGCCCAGGAGACCCAGGCAGTGGTGAGCTATGATTGTACCACTGCACTCCAGCCTGGCAAATAGAATGAGAACTTGTCTCTTAAAAAAAAAAAAAGAAAGAAAGATTGTAGTTATCAAGATTGGTATAACTGCTTTGCACAACACTTACTAACATTTGGCCAGTTTTATTCCCTAGCTTTGATATTTGACATAGGGACACACATTTGAATATGGCATTGCAAAAGCCTCTGTATCAATCTCCCTTGATTATTTCCAAGACATACCAACACCAGAGAGAAGGGCACATACCTTTACTACAGAAATAGTTTTATTCAAGGACCTTACACCGCCCACATTGTAGAGAGCATCTTACCAGAGGTAAGATAGATGCCAACCCCCTGTAACCAGATTGTGGATCCATTCCATCGGTCTCGGTTGTCATCTCCTATGATTTTCCCACATGTTCCCAGCTTACTCCAGCCCCTCTTGCCACTCTGCTTACATGACTGCACTCTCTATCACAGTGCAGCTTCTCTCTTAAACACAAGGAGCAACTATTACATACACACGTGTCTCCACCCACCCTGCACTGTGTCCTGGTGCCTCTTTCTTAAACCACCCAGAGCATCTTGTCTTCCAGTCATGATTTTCTGGTGCTTCTGACTTCTCTCTTCCTACAATTCCCAAAAGGATACATGTTTCAAAAATGAATTCTAAAGTAGCTGCAAATCCTTTTTTTTAAAAAGAAAGAGGACATCACATTAAACAAACGTTTTCTGAGCAGCTTCTATACGGATAGTAAATTGAATGATGGCATAAATCACATAATTAAATATTATAAAACCATAAAATGAGGTCTACAAAGAATTAGCATTAATATGGGAAGATGCTCTCCCCTGCCAAGAGACAGAGTCTTGCTCTGTTGCCTAGGCTGGAGTACAATGGCATTATCATAATTCACTGCAGCCTCAGATTCCTGGGCTCAAGTAATCCTCCCACTGTGATCTCCCAAAGTGCTGAGACTACAGGCATAAGCTGCCATGGCTGGCTTGCTTTTGTTTTAATATTAAGTGAAAGTCAAAAACATTCAAAATTGTATCTGTAGCACATTGACGAGTATAGTAAGGAAAATGCAGTTTAAGAGGTTGTCTTTGAGAAATGCAAAAAAACTTTTTAAAAATTATTTATTTATTTTTATTTTTTGGAGTTGGAGTCTCACTCTGTCACCCAGGCTGGAATATAGTGGCACACTCATGACCACCACAGCCTTGACCTGTTTGGCTTAGGCAATCCTGTTGCCTCAGCCTTCCAAGTAGCTAGAACTACAGATATATGGCTGGCTAATTTTTTTTTTTTTATTGTAGAGACGAGGTCTCACCAAGTTGCCCGGGCTGGTCTCAAACCTCTGGACTCAGGCAATCCTCTCACTTTAGCCTTCCAAAGTGCTGGGATTACAGGCTGAGCCACCGCGCCCGGCTAAACTGTTTTTTTTTAAATGCATTTTTCTTGTTTTCAAAATCATGAACAGGTATTAAATTAGGGTCAGGAAAAATAATGACAAAAATAGACATGCAAAAAGTTCTAAATAAAATGTTTGACTTCACCAAAGTGCTATAAAGATTAACAATTAAAAAATGAAAATTAAAGATCCATATTGGAAGATGACAATCTTGGTTGCTCCCTCTTTTGTATTGGGTGTTGATGGTGGAGTGGTTTAGAAATGTGTTCATTACGTGTAGATATGTTCCAAAGTACTGAAAAACAAGGATATTTTCAGCAACGATAAGAAGATACAGTTTGAGGCTCACCTATTTGTATGTCTCTAAATCAATTGAAATATAAATTTGACATTCTGACATGGCAGTTTCTACAGTCTTTTAAAATAAGAGAGTTCTTTGTGAGTAGAACTGCCTTTAAGTGTGTCTGGGTAAAACAAGCTGCCTGAAGTTAATTCAATTTGTTTATATTGCAATCAGTTCACAAAACTTGTTATAAGAGGCCATTGGGAAGAATCAGGGTGACCACAGGTCAAGATAATCCTTCAAACATGGAAGGCATTAGAAAGAGTGAAATCATCCAGGTAAACTCATAAAGCAGAGTTAAATTTCACAGCATCAACTGATGTTCAGTTCTTGATCTGTTATGCACAATAATGAGATTTTTTTTTCCTTTAAAACATTATATATGTGCCTTGGATGAATTATAAAATCTACTTAGAGCATTTCTTCTGGAGTACACTGTTCTCACTCCCAAGTAAATTTTGTAAGGTATACTATAGAGCAAAATTGTATCTGTTTACATAAATTAAGAGTGTGTCATCATACTTGTTAACAATCTTGGTTGAACCGAGAAAAGTCAGAAGTTTGGAAATGGGGGACTGATCAAATGGAGCCTGGGCCGGGGTCGGTGGCTCAGCCTGTAATGCCAGCACTTTGGGAGGCCAAGGCGATTGCCTGAGCCAGCGGGTTCAAGGCTAGCCCGGGCAACTTGGCGAGACCTCATCTCTACAATAAATAAAAAATTAGCTGGGTGTGATAGTGCACGCCTATAGTTCCAGCTACTTGGAAGGCCGAGGTAGTAGGATCGACTGAACCCAGCAGGTTGAGGCTGCGGTGACCGGGAGCGTGCCACTGCACTCCAGTCTAGGTGACAGAGTGAGACTCCAACTCAAAAAAAAAAAGGAGCCTGGAACAGCATTTCCCAAAATCTTTCTACATTAGTCTTTTGAGTTAGAATAAAAAAAAGATTCCACATGATGTAAGTTTACAAATGATTGCATCTTTTCCCCTTCTATGAGACTTACAATGATATTCTCTTTAAAAAGGCACTTAGGATTCATGAACTAAAGAAACCCACTGGATTCATATAATAGGACATTTGTTGACATTTATTATTTCTCCTCAGATTTATTAGGCCAAAGCACACCCAGGAGTGGCTGTAAAAACAAATGACCCTATAGATGCTGGTGTGGATACAGTGAATAAGGAACGCTTATATGAAAATTATTGGTGGGAATGTAAATTAGTACAACCTCTATGGAAATCAGTATGAAGATTTCTCAAAGCATTAATTAAAGGTAGATCTACCATTCAATCTAGCAATCCCACTACTTGGTATCTATCTAAAAGAAAACAGGTCATTATATATGTATTTTTTTTAAAAAAGACAATTGCACTAGCATGTTTTTTGCAGTACAATTCACAACTGCAAAGATGTGGAATCAACCTAAATGTCCATCAACTGATCCATAGTATTCCATATATATGGAATATTATTCAGCCATAAAAAAGTATGAAATAATGTCTTTTACAGCAACTTGTCTGGAATTAGCGACCACTATCCTAAGTGAAGTTATGCAGGAATGAAAAACTAAATATTACATGTTCTCATTTATACATGGGAGCTAAGCTGTGGGTCTATAAAGGCATAAAAATGGCATAAAGGGCATTGGAGACTTAGAAGAGGGAGAAGAGTAAGGGGGGGATGAAAAATTACCTACTGGGTAGAATGTGCACTAATAGGGATGATGGGTACACATAAAGTCCAGGCATCTTCACATCCAAAAACCATTTGTGCCCCTAAAATTATTGAAATAAAACTATGTAACCAAAAACGATTGGTACTCCTACAGTTAATGAAATTGAAAAAACAGAAAAAGAAATTTTTAGAAAATGACCACAAGTCCCTGGCTTAACACAACTAAGATTCATTTCTTGCTCATACTATATGTTTAGAGTGATTTGATAGGGGAGATCTGCCAGTCCAAGCCACCCAGAGTCCCAGGCTCATGGAAGTTCCTTTTTGACACGTGCCCAAGGTCACCTTAACTGGAAGTTTCCACCTAGAATTGACATTCGTTACCTCTAGAGTTTCCTAGCCAAACCATGCCTAGGAGATTGGCCATTTCAACTTATTTAAATATGGAAGATTGCAACTATCCAAACTGTATCTACAAACTTTAAAATAGCCTGAGAAGGGAAATGCAAGAAAAGAGATGATCTTCGAGAAATTTGATTAAAATTGGTTTTTCTTCTTTTTCTAAAGAAAATATTTTGCAGGGCATGATTTTGAGACACTCAAATGGTTCAAATACATAGTTTTTTAGGGCTACAGTCCTGATACCCACACTTACGGTAGAGAACAGACACATGGCAAGGAAAGGAAGGTGTTTCTATCAACAGATTTGAAGATGTGACTGAGACTTTCATGCCAACACCCTGTTCCACCTGCTCTCCATTCTTCAGCACAAAGATTGCCTGGGAAGGCTAGATGATGCTTAACCTTTCACCCAGGCTCCTCGGGTGATATATTAATAAATTGTAACATCTTTGCTCTTTGAAGTCACTCTGGGTCAATTTTAACACAGTATTACTTATAAAAATTATTGTCTAAGGGGAAAAGTAGAGTTGAAAATAAAGTTTAGTGGTACTGAATGGTAAAATTAAATGTCAGGGTCTGGTGTTTGCAACATTGCACAGACAGATGCTGTTTAGACACTGGACTATGGCCATGAACAAAGCCCAGGGTCTTGCCCTTTGGGAAGTTTGAGTGCATGGCCAGCAACAGGTGGAGAAAAGTAAGTTAAGGCCAAGCGGAGAGAGTGGGGCACGTGTTCATGTGTGCATGTACACATTTATTTTAGATTGGACAAAATGGTAGATTTCTATTGCTGCTATGACAAATTACCACATGATTGGTGGTTTTAAACAACACAGAGTGACTATCTTACAGTTCTGGAAGCCAGCTCTAAAATAAGTCTTCCTGGGCTAACATCATGGTGTCGGCAGAACCGTGTTCTTTCTAGAAGCTCTAGGAGGAATCTATCTCCTTGCCTTTTCCAGCTTCTATAGTCAGTCCACATTCCTTGGCTCACGGCCCCTTTCCATTTTCCAAGTTTGCAACGTTGGGCTGAATTCCTCTTCCACTGCCATCTCTTCTGGTCTTCTTTTATGGCTCCTTCTTCCACTTTAAAGTACCCTTGTTACTATATTGGGCCCACTTGGATAACCCAGGGTAAGCTCCCTATTTTAAGGTCCACTGGCTGAGTGCTGTGGTTCATGCCTGAAATCCCAGCAATTTGGGAGGCTGAGGCTGGCAGATTGCTCAAGCCCATGAGTTTAAGACCAGCCTGGGCAACATAGCAAAACTTCATCTCTACAAAAAATCAAACACACACACACACACACACACACACACACACATTAGCTGGGTGTGGTGGCATGCAACTATAGTCTCAGCTACTCAGAAGGCTGAGGTGGAAGGATCTCCTGAGCCCAAGAGGTTCAGGCTCCAATGAGCCATATATCATCATGATCATGCCACTGCACTCCAGCCTTAGCAACAGAAGGAGACTCCGACTCAAAAAAACAAAAGGTCATCTAATTAGCAACCTTAATTCCATCTGCAACCCGAATTCCCCTTTGCTAGATAACCTAATATATTCACAGGTTTGGGAAGTTAAGATGTAGAACCCTTAGAGGCTATTACTTTGCCTATCACAAATGATCAAAAAAAGTTTCATTGAGGAGATGACATTTGAACAAGGGCCTGACTTTAGTGAGGAAAGGAACTAGGCAGTATCTGGAGGAGAAGTTTGTAGGAATGTCGGTGTTGAAGTCTGGAGATGAAACTGTGCTTGGGAAATGGGAGAGGTCACTGGGCTAGATTGAAGCCAATGAGGAAAAGAGTGATAGAAAATTAGGTCAGATGACCAGGTGTAGTGGCTCACGCCTATAATCCCAGCAGTTTGGGAGGCCGAGGTCCATGAGTTCGAGACCAGCCCAGGCAATTTGGTGAGACCTCATAATCCCAGCAGTTTGGGTGCCAGAGCCCACGAGTTCGAGACCAGCCCGGGCAACTTGGTGAGACCTCATCTCTACAATAAATCAAAACATTATCTGGGCATGGTGGCGTGTGCCTACATGTAGTTCCAGCTGCTTGAAAGGCAGAGGCAGAAGAATCACTTGAGCCCAGCAGGTTGACGCTGCAGTGGCCATGAGCATGCCATTGTACTCTAGCTTGGGTGACATAAGGCTCCAATTCACAAGAAAGAAAGAGAAAGAAAGCAAGAAAGCAGGAAAGGAAGGAAGGAAGGGAGGGAGGAAGGAAAGAAGGAAGGAAGGAGGGAAGAAAAAGAAAAAGAAGGAAGGAAAGAAAGAGAAAGAAAAAAGAAAGAGAAAGAAAGAAAGAAAGGAGGAAGGGAGGGAGGAAGGAAGGAAGGAAAGAAAGAAAATTAGGTCAGAGAGACAGAGAGCAAGATTTGTCGGGGGATGGGGGATTGTTTTCTATAAGTGATGGGCAGCCAGTGGTAAGTTTTGGGTAGACAAGTGATGCAATTTGAATTATGTTTTTAAAAGGATCAGTTTTGGTAGGTTGCAGTGGCTCATGCCTATAATTCTAGAGTTGTGGGAAGCCGAGGCAGGAGGATTGCTTGAGGCCAGGAGTTTGAAACCAGACTGGGCAACACAGTAAGACCTTGTTTCAAGAAAAATAAAATACAAAAGTTAGCCGGGTGTAGTGGTGCGAGCCTTGTTACGTGGGAAGCTAAGGTGGAAGGATTACTTGAGCCCAGGAGTTTGAGGTTGCAGTGAGCTATGATCATCCCCTGGCAGGGAGAAAATCAGTGTAGCTTCTGTATGAAGAATAGACTGTAAGCAAGCCAGAACAGAAGAAAGGTGACTAGGTAGGAAAGGTAGGAGACAGCCTTTCCAGTGAAAGAGAAGTTTGGCTTGGATTGAGTGATAGCAGTTAAAATTGAGGAATGGCTGAGTTTCAGATTAATTTGGAAGCGCAGTTAGTAGGTTATCATTGTGGATCAGATGGAGGGTGCAAAAGGAAGAGTATATTTTGACCCAAATAACTGAAGGAATGGGACTTAGAGAACAGTGAAGACAGAGCTTTCCTTGGAGGAAGTATCAAGAGTTGAATCCAGATATGCGAAATTGGAGATGCTTATTAGACCTCCAAGTGGACGTCTAATGGGCAGTTGGATAAATAAACCCAGAGCTCAGGCAAGATGTCTGAAAATTCAAATTTGGAAGTCATGTGTATGTAGATGATGTTTAAGGCCATGACTTAGGAAGTCAGTGTGGATGAAAAGAAGAGGAGACAAGCAAAATGAAGCCAAGAGGCAAGATCAGAAAAGAGATGAGATCAAGGTTGAGTCTGAGTCCTGGAGCACCCTGAGCAGTGTTTAGAGAATATCAAGGATTTGACGAGGCTATGTCAAAAAGGCAAAGAAGGAGTAGCCAGTGAAGAAAGTCTTGTAAGGTGGAGTGAAATGGTGACTGAAATTTGAACATTTGATTTGACTACTGAAAGTTGTTGATGACTCAGAAATCTAGTTGCAATGGAACGTTTCAAGAAAGAATGGGAAATGACTGACAGGAGACAGTGTGGCTAGCCACAAGAAGACATTACAGCATGACAGTAGTCTAATAGGATTGACGCAACTGAGAGGGAAACAATAATAACGGAAAGAAAGGGAGCATGTGCAGGATGGAGGAATGGTCTCGGACAGCAGGGAAAACTGTCTCATTCATCCACAGTGTCAGGGAAGACAGAGCAAGAAAACCATCAAGAGTGGGCTGGAGGATTTGGCAGTAGGAGGAAGAAAAAGATCTTTTTCCATTGCTTGCATTTTCTCAGTGAAATTAGAAGCAAGATCACCAGTTGAGAGTGAGGAAGACAAGGAGAAGGTTGGGCGAAGAAGAAGATGAGAAGAGTTGTAACAGAATGGCAGGGTAAATTAAGGAGTGAAACAATAGGCGTCGTCCTTCCTGTTTGGGTAGGATTTAAGGAAATCTTCCAGAGAACAATTCCATCTTGGTGTTAATCTTCCACAGTAATAAATTGTAGACACAGAAGATTTGAATTCTGCAGTGCCTTTTTTGTGTAACATTGGGAATAGTGATTTTTTTTAAACCATCCCATTAACTGTTGTGTTTGTGAATGTCTGGGACCCTTTACTACATCTTTTGGCAACAGGGATGAGATCCTGAGGAATATACAACCGTGCAACAGGAGGTAGTGTAAACACATTTTCAAGTACTGATGGAAGGCAAGTTTACACAGCCTTTATCCTGAAACCCAATCATATCCTGTGTATAAAAGCACTCCTTTGAGGTTGACTTGAAGAAATTTGTGTCAGTTTAGTTGGCTTCCTGGGATTCTCATGCTGAGAGGTTTTCATTACTTCTTGAAGCAAATAAATGAGTGGGCACTAAACAGAAGCTCGCTGTGTCCTGACCATCAGAAGATGACATCTAAGCCATATTGAGAGTTATGATTTCCCCAGCTGTTCCTACAACCAAGACATGTGATCCCAGGTAATTTTCCCAAGTATGAGAAAATCTAGAGATGAGAGAAAGTATGAAAAATTCAAGGAGCTGGAAGACATTCACTGTGGTTGAGAATGAGAGGGGTGATACTGGCAAGGTATGGGTTTTGTAAGACTGCTTTTGCATTTGAGAAAAAAAACGCAGGCTTCCAGATAGAAAATGGATTTGAAAAAAAGGGAGGAAGTGGGAGACCAGTCATGAAGACATTGCAGAAAACAATGGTCACAACTATAAGTGTGACCACAACTAAAAGTGGCCACAGGATTGGAAAGAAATACATGAACCTGAGAGCTACTTGGAAGGAAAAATCAACAAGAATGAATCCGAGTGGAATTTGGGAGTGCAGGATTGATGATTGCCAAGGATGCATTCCCAGCTTTTGGGGAAGTTAATGGGGCTACCATTATGTTGAGCAAAAATAATGGACAAAGACATACTCTCCAATCTCACAATCTGTAAGTCCAATGGAAGACTAGTGCCTGGAAGTTCTAATCCAGGCCTATTAGTTACTATATCAGCTGAAAGTGAAAAAGGCTTCAGATATGCAAAAGGAGGAGTCTTTCCCTTGATTAAAATGAGGGGCGGGGTTGAGAGTCAGGGAAGGCTTTTCAGAGAGGGCAACACGAAATTGCAAAACTGAAGATTGTGTGTGTGTGTGTGTGTGTGTGTGTGTGCGCGCGCGCGCGTGCGTGTGTGTGTGCAGGCTCCGCACACGTGTGCACACTTATACATATCTGTCTCTGGGTTGGACATACAAGAGAGAAAACTGTTCCAGCCAGTATGGATGTAGTGAAGTGAGTTGCTGACGATGAGGTCAAAGTTGTCTCAATCAATACCATTCAACTGTAGCTAAATTCATCTTTCAGACTATTGCATCATACTTTGGAATTTTGTTTTTATTTTTAATCTGATCTGTCACAGATAGCTTATCATTTACCCTTGAATAAATATTTTATTTCTCAATTCCTAATTTCTTGCTTCTCTAACTGCATCATATAAATTTGCCTAACACGCATCCAATAAAGTCATTCACATTGTACCATCAGAAGTCCATACAAGTATGCATTTTCCATACAAAATTTACCTACTACCTTGGTCAAGTTCTATATGAAACACATTTCCAACAATAGTAATATGATGTAGAAGAGTCATTCATACTTATTACTAAACAAATGTCTGAAGAATATTGGCTGGGCACTATTGGTTATTCAGGACAGGAAGTTGAAAATGTGATCTCTATTCTAAGGGAAGACAGTCTAGACATGAAAATAATTATAGCCAAAAATTTATATTTTCCTCCAGATCAGAAAAACTATACAATAAGAAGATTGTAATACAATCTGTACTATTGCTATCCCAAACCCATATTTATGAATATAATTATTATTAAAACTCTAAAAGCATGCATTTAGCTCAATTAACTTTATTACTATTTGGTTGTACATGAACCAAACATTTAAATATATATGAACATATTTTAAAATAAAAGTTCCATGATTCTCAGAAAAGAA
This sequence comes from Carlito syrichta, assembly GCF_000164805.1. Taxonomy (NCBI): domain Eukaryota; kingdom Metazoa; phylum Chordata; class Mammalia; order Primates; family Tarsiidae; genus Carlito; species Carlito syrichta. The sequence continues at coordinate 238,792 of NW_007249764.1, forward strand.
TAGTTTATGTTTCCATAAACTAGAAGAATGAACTATAATCTAGCCTCTTAAATTCCGAATGGTTGGATGAGTTTACCAAATTCAAAAGTGATTGTGTCCAGGGAGTTCGATTCTAATGACCTTTTACTTGCTACTTTATAGAATTCTTTAGACAAATTTTGTTACTTTGTATTATTTGAACATTTTAAAACAATAATCTGAAGGAATTTCAGTTTGAAAAGAAATAGTTTTCAGTTCTATCTTTCAAAACAGGTTTTTAAGGAAGTGATTCAAACAAGTTGGCAAACAAGAAGGAAAGAAGTTTCAGAAAAGAAATATCTGAAAGAAAACCAAGGAATGAGCCACAACAGAGAACAGAAAGAAATTTACTTGAAGGGAGAGGAGCCCAGGCTGCAGGTCAGGGACCTCAGGTGTGGACAGCAAGATATTTAGATTTGATCTATTAAGACAAGAAAATGATTTAGTGTGTGTGCTTATGCACATAACTGAATACAGTATGCATACCTGATTGGAACGCAGCAACCCCAAACCGAGAGGGCGTGTGCGTAAAATTCTTTACATATTCCAAAGAAGTCACCCAGAGGTCCAACAGGGAAAGATATTGGCTTATTAGAATTTATGGCAGCATTGATGGCGACAGGTCAGTGAGGAAAGAAACCACACTTTGGGCCAGTACAGCAGTTTTCATAGGCAAACAAGTTAGTGAATCAAATTTTGATCCCATGTTTACAATTACATTGATCACACATGATGACCGCATTGCTCTTAACTATGCTCAATTACTGAACCCGTGACTCATGACTGGGAATATGCATATCCTTCAGAGGCCAGCCTTGGCCAGGGGATGCTCCTGAGGCAGGGGTTGAGGGGAAACAGTCTATGTTCAGACCACCCCCCACAATGATAGAAATAAATCTCCATTGTGAAGAATATTCATTTAATCAGAATAACATTTCTTGAACATAATAAGGAAAAATGACTGAGTGCAATCTTTCCTTAAATACTTGAAAATTCACAATAAGATGATCAAAAGCACGAAGGCTACAAAAGTCTTCTTGAATGGCTTTTCATAGTGGTTTTGTAATATTGGCAATTATGACTTTGAAAGTTTAATTTTCTATGACAAAAATCAATCAATCCAGGTTTTTTCTTGGATTCGTTTCTTTTAGACAAGATCTCTGGCCATGGCTGTTTCTATTTTGAATTTTACGTATAAGTATTCCTTGTTCTCAGACACATAGTTTCAATTTAAGTGAAACTTTACAGCATAAATCTGACTATGGTAAAGAGTCTAAGCCAACGTTTGAAGATTTCTTTTCCTGATTAAAAATGTCTGGATAGCTCTCTCAACAGCTTTAAGGAAATCCCTAAGGAGATGGACTTAAAGTGATGACTGAAGGTTACAGGGAAACCTACTGTTTTCCAGGATAAGGTCGAGGGCTTTAAAAATAGTTTTCAAAAATTTCCTCGTCTGCCAAAATGTTTGGTCACACCTGTGTCAGTTTCAATGCTTCTCTTCCGTCTCCGGTGGTGATCTATCTTCACTTCTTGTAATTCTTCCCTTTTCACTAAGCTAAAAGATTAGAAAAATCTGCTTGAAGCCCACATGTGTACCATATTCTACATTCCCCCCACTCCTGTTCTGAAGCATGTACTCCTGTGCATAAAGGAACCCAAACCTGGTAAGCTTGCCACCCACAGTGATTTGTATCCAGACGGCCCAGAGACCAAAGCTACCAGTTTCAGGAAGATTGCTTCAAGACTCAGAAACATAGAATAAGCCTACTCAATTTTGTTGCTATCCAGGTTGGCTTACAAATCTTTTGGTTTTATGTTTAGGGTTTTCTTTTTCAGATCATAAATGTAATAATGCACACAGCAAAGACTCAAACCAAGCAAAAACATACTGAAACATGTGTACTCCGTGAGTTCAAGATAGCTGTCATTAATAGGTTAGTCTCTATACATGTATACATTCAAACACACACACACACACACACACACACACACACACACACACACATTTGCCTTTTAAATGAAAGCAGTATCACACTGAACAATATACCCTAGACAAAATTCTGAATGAATAGATGGGAGCTTGGTCATTCATTCAGCAAGCACTTACTGAGGACCTACTATGTGCCAGACACTGTCCTAGAAGTGAAAAATGAAGAGGTGAAGCAGAGAATGTCTCTTCATGGAATCTATGTGTTTTCTCAAGGAGATAGATGGTCTATAAACACGCAAGCTAAAAATAAGGTCATCTCAAATATTGGTAAGTGCTATGAGGAAAAATTGAAAGGGTAGAGGGAAAATAATGACAACAAGTAGACAGAACTGGTGGCTGAGGGAATGTGACTCTGAGGATGAGGTATTGGAGCTCAAACCTGGATAATGAGAGGAAGGTAGCCTAGGGGAGGACTGTGGGAAGAGCATCCCAGGCAGCCGGAAGAGTGAATGAAATGGCAAGACCGAATGGGCTGGGTGTGTTCAAAGGACAGGAAGTCAGGGTGTCTGCAGGTTAATGACCATAGGAAGGTGAGAGGGACTGAGATTGTAGAAGCAAGCAGGGTCCAGATCATGTTATGGATTGTGCAATAAGTGCTGTTGGGATAACTGACTTTTCATACTGAAATAAGTAAGATGTCTATACTAGTTTATAAACAAGAATAAATTCCAGATGGACAGCAATTTTTATAAATGAACTTACAAGACTAGAAAAAAACAGGAGAAGATACTTGAAACATATATGTGGGATAGAGAATCAGCACCCCAAATAGATGATAGCTTCTTACTAATCAATAAAATGAATAATCAAACAAGAAAATGAGCAAAGGATATGAACTGGCAATCCATAGAAGAAAAATATGAACATGAAAAGATGATCAACTTTACGAAAAATCAGGGAAATGCAAATGAAAACCAAATGAGAAACCATTTTCTGGTCATCTGAATTGGGAAAAACTTAGAAGTCCTAAAATAACAAGAGCTGAGAATTCTCTCTCCTGCACTGCTAGTGGACATGGAAATTGTGGCTACTCTGGAGAATGGTGGGCATATCAGATAAAAGGGATATGATGAGTTCCTATTTCCCAGCAATGACATTTCTGTTCTGGTTCTAGAAAGAAATCTTGTACAGATGGAGATGGAGACAGGTGTAAGAACTCTCAGAGCTCATGACTGTACTAATGGGAAAACTGGGAATAAAAACTTAAATTTTTAAATGGAATGGATAAATAAAATGTAGAAAATTATTCAATGGGATACAATACTAGTGATGAGTTTTAAAAGAATGATCTAGATCTATCTATCTATCCATCCATCCAATTCATTCACGTTTCTTTCTTTATTCTTTCTTTTTGTAAAGACAGGGTCTCACTATGTTGCCCTTGAACGTCTGACCTCAAGTGATCCTCCCCTCTCTGTCTCCCAAAGTGCTGGGATTACAAGCATGAACCACTGTACCTGGCCTGTGTTTCTATATATCTGTGTATCTATCTATGTTTCTATCTATCTAGTTAGCTACTTATCTATTCATGGATATTTCTCACAATCATAATATTGAACATAAACTACAAATAAAGATTGCTATAATATAATGCCATTTTTTTCATTTGCAAGACCATACAAAAGAATACTTTATCAGTTGTTGGCAAACCACAACTAAATCTGACTCACCATCTATTTTTGTGCAGCCTATAAGCTAAGAGTAGTTTTTATATTTTTAGATGGTTGGACATTTTTTTAAAGAATAGTATTTCATTACATATGAAAATTATGTAAAATTCAATTTTTTGTGTGTTCATATGTACAATTTTATTGGACACAGCCAAGACCATTCGTTTACATATTATCTATCGGCTGCTTTTGCTACAAGGGCAGAATTGAGAAGTTAATTGTGACAAAGACCATAGAACTTGCAAAACCTAAAACATTTGTTATCTGGTTATTTGCAGAACAAATTTACAGACCCTGGCTCTATATTACTCCTGGACGGTATTTTTGAAATGGCCAGATGTGCTCACATTGAATTTGTGATGGTGGCAACCTCTAGAGGAGAAGGGAAGGGGGATGGATTGGGGATAGGTGTCAAAAGGTGTTGTGATGTTTGTGAATCTGAAAAAAGTCACAGTTGTCAATTCTACCTAGTGGGAATACAAATGTTTGATATATCAAACCCTTCTATTTTTCTGTACTTTAAATAAGCCTCAGAAAAGACACACACACACACACAGAGACACATACACACACACGAACAATCAGACATTCTGTATCAATACATACAAATATATTTAGATGATTTAAAGTTGGATAGTAGTCTATTTTATAGATAAAATAAATTTCTTTTTGGTTACTTTATTTATGAACATTTAAGTTGTTCCAGTTTTGGGTATCACAAACAGTATAGCAATGTCTTCATATTGCATCTTTGAAGAGCTGTTATTATATTATTTCCACTGAACAAAATCCTAAAAGTAGAATTTTTCTCGGTAAAAAGAAAATATACATTAAAAATTTTAACACATGATGCTGCATGGCTTTCCCAAAATTCGACATCAAGTTATTGTCTTACTGCTTCTCAGCCTTTTGGCTAAGATCAAGTGTAGTATCTTGAAAACAGAGTAGTATTATTATTGCCAGATCGGTAGGTAACAAGTGGTAAGTCATTATTGTTTTAATTTGAGACTCAGATATCTTTGTGAATTTGCAAGCTATCTAATTTATTTTTATCTGCAATGCCTGTTCAGGTTTTCAAAACTTTTTTCTAGTCTTTTTTTTTTTCATTGATTTGAGGGCTCTTACATATGAAACACATTTATCCTTTTCATGAAAAAATATTTCACTTAGATTTTCATTTTTTAAGTTTGTTAATAGTCTCCTGCCACTTAGAAAACTTTAAATTATATGCAGCCACTATACATGTTTTTCATAGATTTGGGGTTTGCTTTTGCCATAGTTTGTGATTAGTTGAGAGACTTGCTTAGGTAACTAATGGGCTCCACACCACTTCCCAGAACCACTGGTTTTTTCTGGGTTTTTTGGGGTTTTTTTACTTTTAATTTTTTTATTTTAAAGATATGGGGTATAATTCAGGGTTAGGTATACAAATGTTCATTATGCAAGTAACCTTGTTGATGAGGTGTGCCCCTCCCTTCCCCCAGCAGATTCCCACTACTGCCAATCCCACTCTCCACCCCACACACTCCCTGCCCCCTACCCCCTGCCCCCACCAGTTTCGCCACTACTGCCAATCCTTTTTTTACAGTATTGCGATAATCGTTCAAGGTCCGCTTATGAGTGAGAACATGTGATACTCAGTTCTTGTTTCTGTGATAGATCACTCAGAATTATAGACGCTAAGTCCATCCAGGTTGCTGTGAAGACCACTGGTTCTTTCAAGAGTTCTGTTGGCCAGGCACAGTGGCTCATGTCTGTAATTCCAGCACTTTGGGAGGCCGAGGCAGAAGGATTGCTCAAGCCCAGGTGCTCAAGACCAACCTAGGAAACACAGCAAGACCCATCTCTACAAAACTAAATATAAAAAAATTAGCTGGATGTGGTGGTACATGCCTGTAGTCCCAGCTCCTCGGGAGGCTGAAGGAGGAGGATCACTTGAGCCCAAAGGGTAAAGGCATGATTATGCTATTGTACTCCAGCTTGGGCAACAGAGTAAGACCCCAACTCAAAAAAAAAAAAAAAGAGTTTTGTGAGTTAACAATAGTCTTGGAATAAATAGATGTTTTCCTTCTGTTCCAATTGTGGTCCTACCTTAAATGCTTTGCCCTGTGTCATTCTGTGGTTTGGTTAGGAAAACAGAAACAAACTTTGAATATTACCACTAGAAAGGAATTTCATACAGAACCTAAGAGGCTTGCAGGACCCTTGGAAGGGGCATTGGAAAGGCTGGGGTGTGAAGATTGGGAAAATCCCTGCTGGCCGAGCAAGGAATCTAAAAGTTCAGGGATCACAGGATGCAATCTTAGCCACTGAAGCACCAAAGAGGTGATTGTCAGGAGGATATTCAGGAGCTGCTGGCTGACATCACACGTCACCACTGATGCCCACAAGCCTGCCCAGCTGCCACCAGAGAATAATGGCTTCTCTCCCGTACCCTCTGCCCAAATCTTTCCCGAGCCTCTCATGCATCCAGAATTCTACCCGTAAGAGAGTCTGGGAAATGTATTTTCCCAGTTTTCAGCCTTTGCCATACAGTGGAGAGATTAGATGGGCATAAATAGTGCTGAGTATTGACAGATATTACCTGAAGGTTGTTTTCAGTGAAGGTCGGATCAAATTAAATCCAAAACATCCTCCATGCATTAAAGTTTCTTTGTGCATCTGGAGGCCAAAAGTAGTACTAAGCACTGTGTTGGGGTACTTGGAATTAAAAAATCTTTTTCAAAAAAGGAAGGTGAAGGCTGAGCACGGTGGCTCATGTCTGTAATCCCAGCACTTTGGGAGGCCATGGTGGGAGGATAGCTTGAGCACACCAACCTGGGCAACATGGCAAGACTTCATCTCTACAAAAAAACCAAAAACATTAACTAGACTTGGTGATGCATTCCTGTAGTCTTAGCTACTTAGGAGACTGAGGTGGAAGGATCGCCTGAGCCTAGGAGGTCGAGGCTGCAGAGAGCCATGATCATGCCACTGCACTCTAGCCTGTGTGACAGAGTGAGACTCTGACTCAAAAAAAAAAAAAAAAAAAAAAAAAAGGAAGAAGAAGAAGAAAGAAAGGGAAGGGAAGGAAGAAATTAGGGAAAGGTCACCTTCACAATCAAGTCAAATACATCTCACTTATTTGAGACTGTATGAAATTGCAATGTTGTTAAAGTCAGAGAATTTAAACGTAATAAAATAATTTTTAAATGGCGATTTGTTGACCTTAAGGATCAATGAGAGGATGATACACCTAGATAAAAATTTATCTCAGGGAACAGAATCCTGGAATTTTTCTCTTTTTTATGATTCTTGGACTGAGTATGGAATTAAAGAAGTCTATTCATTTGTATGCTTGGTCCAGAAGAAATGTGTTAACCCACAGCTTACACTTTCAGTGGAGTTATTGCACGGCTCATTCTATAACCACAGAAAAGATGTCTCAAAAACCATGCTGGCAGAGCCACCTCATTTTAACCAGCAAAGTAAGACCCAGCTTGGAGTTGGCTTATTTTTTCCCTTATAATTCATTTCCTTCATCACAGAAGCCTGCCTTTCTTTTTTTGGGATCTCCTTTAAGTATGTTTGAATTTTTGAGGTGCTGGTCTTCTTTCATGGCTTTTTAGTGGTTTAAAAATTTCAAGTCCACTGTAGCGTTTTCTTCCTCTGCTTAATCAAAGTCACATTGACAGTCTTGTGAAGTTTCACTAATTTCATTCCTGAGTGCCCCCAAATCACCAATAACAACATATTATGTTGTGTGTCTGAAAGTTTCTTTTGAATTTTTGGACTTAGGCTGAGTTTCCAGGTTTCAAATTAAGATATGTATATGAGGAAGCACCACTCCAAACCCGGAATTCATTTATAAAAAAATGTGTATTTATTCTTACATGTTTAAACTTCAGTCACCTTCAAAGTTGTATACAATACCCCTATTGAGATGCTTTTTCCACTCCTTGGAACAGTTTTTGAACTTGTCACTGTTGATACCTTTTAGTGTTCTGTCATTTTTTGTTTCACCTCTTTCATATCGGCAAAATGTTTCCCTTTGAGAACTTTTTGTCATCCCGGGAAACAAAGTTACTCAAGGTGAGATGGGGTGAATAGGGAGGGTGGGGTATGGGGATGATGCTGTTTTTGGTCAAAAACTCCTGAACACTCAGCCTGGTGTGGGCAGGTGTGCTTGTAAATCACCCATCATGAATGGGAAAGTGCGTTAAACCCCCCCCCCCCCCCCCCCCC
>NW_007249764.1:246713-318429 GCF_000164805.1 Carlito syrichta
AAACACTAACTGAAACACTGATGCCAATGGGTTCCTAGAACACTTACCTAGCTGCGGAAGCCTGTACTTCAAGAGGCCTGCCCTCCAAAAAATAATTCCGGTTTGTTTGGGTTCCCCCTCATATATTTTTTCCTAAAAACTCTGGCACTGCACTTGGATTGCTGTTAAGATTTCTGTAGTATATGACTTCCAAGCCTATAAAGAACTTTCAGAATCATATATCTTATGCGACCCGTGCAACTTTATGGTCACCTGTGAAGGAGTAAGGGAAGATATTCTCAGCCTCATTTTACAGAAGAAATCAAAACTCCAAAAGATTAAGTGAGGTACCCAAGGTCATTTAGCTAGTGATGGCAAGATCTGTCAGCTCTGAGCTTTATAATCTTCCAAGCTGCCTAGACTTACATGGAAATATCTACTATAATTTTCTATTTTAGGCTATAAACAGTAAGGTGCTCTAATTCTTTGCTAGTCAAATGCACTTTGGGTGAGGATTTCCAGAACCTATTTTATAAAAATTTCAGAGACATCAAAAGAATAAGATTTTTAAGACAAAAATTCATGATTTTTCTATTAATATTTCAAAATGTAAATTTTAGGTTAAGATTGACTGTATATACTTTATTATTTTAAAAGTCTATAATTGACTTTATACTTTATTATAAAGCTACAATAATCAAAACAGCCTGGTATTGGTACAAGAACAGGCATATAGACCAGTGGAACAGGATAGAGATTCCAGAAGCAAAACCTCAATTTCTCAACCAACTCATCTTCAACAAAGCCTCCACCACCAACCACTGGGTGAGGAGAATCTATCTATTCAGTAAATGGTGCTGGAAAAACTGGCTGACCATGTACAGAAGATTAAAACAAGACCCCTACCTATCATCATAAGAAAAATAAACTCTAAATGGATCAATGACCTAAATGTAAAACCCCAAACTATTAGAACCTCAGAAAACACAGGAAACATCCTTATGGAAATTGGAACTGGCAACCAATTCCTAATCAAAACCCCCAAGTACCCATGCCATAAAAGAGAAGGTAGACAAGTGAGACCTCATCAAACTGCAAGCTTCTGTAAAGCCCAAGAAACCACCAAGAGAGCAGGGAGAGAGTCCACAGACTGGGAAAAAAATATTTGCCAACTCTATGTCTGACAAAGGCCTAACATCTAGTATCTACAAGGAACTCAAAGTGCTAAAAAGAAAAAAAAAAAACAGCTCCATTACAAAGTGGGCAAAAGATATGAATAGACACTTTCCAAAAGAAGACATACGAGCAACCAACAGATACATTAAAAAATGTTCAGCCTCACTAGTCATTAAAAAAATGTGAATTGAAACTACACTGAGATGCCACCTAACTCCAGGCAGGATGGCCATCATCAATAATTCAAAAAAACAACAGATGCTGGAGAGGATATGGTGAAAAGGAATCATGTCTACACTGTTGGTGGGAGTATAAACTAGTACAACCTCTGTGAAAAACTGTGGTGATTCCTAAAAGATCTAAAATTCGACCTTCCGTACAACCCTGCAATCCTCCTGCTGGGAATGTACTCGGAGGAACTCAATCACTCTGTGAAAAAGATACCTGCACATGTATGTTTATTGCAGCATTGTTCACAATAGCAAGAACATGGAACCAAGTGTGCTGCCTATCAAAAGAGGACTGGATTTTTAAAAATGTGGTACACGATGGAATAATACATAGCCATAAAGAAGGACAAAATCATGAACTTCACAGTAACCTGGATGGACTTAGAGTCTATAATACTGAGCAGTCTATCATAGAAACAACGAACTGAGTTTCACATGTTCTCACTCATAAGTGGACCTTGAACAATTATTGTAATACTGTAAGAAAAGGATTGGCAGTAGCGGAAAACTGCCAGGGTAGGCAGCAGGCGGGGCGGGGGGGAGGTGGGATTGGCAGTAGTGGGAATCTGCCAGGGGAGGGGGGTATATCTCATCAACAAGGATACCTGCATAATGAACATTTATACACCTAACCCTGAATTGTACCCCACATATTTAAAATTTTAAAAATTATGACTAGGAAAAAAAAATCTGTAATCATAGTAAACTCAATTGAAAGTTTAATTATAAGTTTATTTTGTCCTCATTTAACAGGAGTTAAAAGTTTATTTTGTCATGTATTTAATATAGAGACAAGAAAAATAAAATGCACACCACAGGAAACACATACAAATAAGATGCCCTAGTACAAATGTCTTTAGAAATTCATTAGCTATTACTGATAAAGCTCTAGTTAAAACTGCACAGTTAGAACCATATGTGAAATAAGTTGACTGAGAAATCAAAAGTGAAAGAAAATGTATCTGCTTTCTATTAAGACCTGAAGTGTTTTATAATTGGGTCTAGTTTCTATCTAGAGGCTCCCCTCTCATGTTGACATCTGCACAGTGTATGTAAAATTGTGTTGGGGTGTTATCTTCTGTGGCTGTATAGACACATGTTACTCAGTTAAGAACCAAGTCCCTGGAGTCCTTCAATGTTGGTACCCGCTAAGACATGTTGAGAAGCCTGTGCCTTTCAGATCAGGGAGAACCTCATGTGTTTCACTACTGGAAAAGATTTGGAATTCCTTAGAACTGTTATAAATATCTGTTGTTCATTCTGAAACAAATCAATAACCGAAGTGTAGATTCAAGACCATCAGAGTCTACATATCTAAAGTACAGTTACCTCTAAAATGTCAACTTAAGAAAATGCTTCTTTTAAGTTGTGAAATGTCACATTCAAATACATATATTCATTTCATATTTATTGAAAGTCATCCTCTAGCCCAGACTTAATCAAAGCGAAATCTCCCTGTATATGAAAATTGGTTTTCAAGTGCTTTTTTAATCGACAAATAAAAATTGTATGTACTTATAGTGTACAATGCAATCTTGAGGTGTGCAGACGTTGTGGAATGATAGTCAAGCAATTAATATATTCATATCCATCACCTAACACAGTTACCTTTTATGTGTGTGTCTATGGTAAGAATACCCAAAATCTATTCTTTTATTGATTTTAAGTATGCAATACTACTGTCATCACCCAACTGAAATTTTGTACCTGTTGACCAACACGTCCACATCTCCCAGTCCCAACAAGCTTGTGGTAAACCACCATTCTATTCTCTATTTCTGTGAGTTTGACTTTTTTAGATTCCACATAGAAGTGAAATCATACAGCATTTATCTTTTGTGCCTGGCTTATTTCACTTAGCATAATATCTTCAGGTTTATCCATGTTGTCTAAAATGGTAGGATTTCCTTCTTTTCTAAGGCTAAATAGATGACATTTACATATATGACATTTCCTTAATTCATTCATCTGTTGAAGGACTCTTAGAGATGATCCTGTATCTTGGCTATTGTAAATAATGCAGCAATGAACATGGGAGTGCAGATATCTCTTCAACATACTGATTTCATTTTCTTTGAATATATACCCGGAAGTAAGATTGCTGGATCATATGGTAGTTCTTTTATTAATTTTTTGGGACCCTCTATACTGTTTTTCATAATGACTATACTGTACTGATTTATATTCCCACCAGTAGTATGCTAGGGTTTCCTTTCTCCACAACCTCAGCAACACTTGTTATCATCTGTCTTTTTGAAAACAGTCATTCTAAAAGGGGGGTGGCGATATCTCATAGTGGTTTTCATTTGCATTTTCCTGATGATTAGTAACACTGAGCATTTTTTTCATATATACTTGTTGGTCGTTTGTAGGTCTTTTGTAAAATGTCAGTTGAGGTCCTTTGCTCAGTTTTAAATCACGTTATTTGTTTTCTTGCCATTGAGTTGTTTGAGTTTCTTATATAGTTTGCAAATATTTTCTCCCATTCCTCAGGCTGGTTCTTCACTTTGATTGTTTGCTGTGTAAAACTTTTTAGGGTTTTGATTGGGCAGGGTGCATTGGCTTTGATTCTGAATGGGTACAGTAGTATTGTCTCTGCAGCTTCTTCAGCTGTAATCTACGGCACTGATGACTGCTTATATGTCAGTGGACTACGCTGCAGGAATTCGTGGCAGGGGTGGTGGTAATGTCGGTTTTTAGGATTTTTGGTGGCAAGGGCTTTAGAGATCCTCCAATTCTCATTTTCTCCACAGTGAGGAGACAGATGAGAAGATCCCTTTTGGTGTTGGGTCTGACATGGACCATAGGCAGTTGCAGGGCTGCTGTATTTCAGGACCCAGGTGCTCAGAGTGGCCATGGAGCTAGGACCCTGGGCTTAGTGTTTTGTTGAACTACTGTAGCCTATGTGACATGGGCACAGAGCCACTCTCTTAGGCATGGGGTGGATGCAGTGCTCCCACTAAGCCAAAGGACTGTGGCTCTGAGGCATGCCCCAATATCTCAGGTTCAGGGGCTGGGGATATAGCAGTGACTCTGTTCCCTGGAATCAATGGGCAGCCCTGGCATGGCTTGGGAGAGAAAAGCGTGTTTCAAAGGCTCAGACCCTAGGAAGCAGGGCACAGTTACAATTCAGGTCCTGGAGTCAACAGGTCACAGTGGCAACTTAGGCACTAGGAGAGAGAGTACCTTATAGTGCAGACCCTGGAGTGATGGGACACAGCAGGGGCCCAGTCTCTGTCAGGCTGAGTGCAGCAGCAGTAAGGATCTGGGAATGGGGGGGTGCAGTGGTAGTGGGGTGCTCTGAGGAAGCTGGGTAATGTGGGTTTTACTGCCAAAGGAGATGGTGTGCCCCAGCAGCTTAGACTATGGAAGGCTGAGCTCCAGCACTTAGGAAGGTGGGGTGATGTTGCTGTTTAGTCCAGAGGACAGGTGGTATAGCTCACCCAAGGTTATGTTTCCCTGGGGTTGGACACCAATGGGCTTGAGTGCCAGGGTCACACCTGCTCCCATGGGCCAATATTCCGATTCCCTAGGGCTGAGGGACCAGGTTGGTTCAGATACTGGGGGTTGAGAATGCAGCTGCTCCCCTGGGCCTAGGTTCCAAGAGTGTAAGACGTAGCGACAACTGGGATGGGGGAGATGGAGTACCTCCTAGCCAGCTTGGTCCCAGGGCATAGGGAGTTACAGTGGGTTGGCTGAGGAATAGTGCACTATTGTGTGTGTGTGTGTGTGTGTGTGTGTGTGTGTGTGTGTGTGTGTGTGTGCATATTGTGCAATGCCCACTGTGCCTCAAGGGTGGAGAGATGCAGTGGCTACTGGCCCCCAAAGCAGGGTACACTCTAGCAGTGGTGCCAGTTTCCAGATGGCTCAGCACAGTAGCAGCTTGGGTCATGGGAGACGGGGCACATCACAGACTCCTTCTCTGGAGATATGAAGTTGTGTGAACTTCAGGTACTCCTTGGACTGGACTCAGGGCCTGTGAGGACTGCAGGATTCTCCAGTAGCAAAGACTGCAGATGTCTGTGGCAGTGATGGGCACTTCTGGGGCCCTCCTGATTATCTTTTCCTCATAGAGAGAGTCCTTCCTGGATCTGAGTTGATCTCAGCTGGGGAGATGAAATGGAGACAAGGTGTTTTGTTTCTCTATGCGGCCATCCTGAATTTTTGTTCTCCACAGGGTTCTTGTCACTCTCTTGCTGTACTCCAGCATACTCCTTAAGCTACTCTGGCTAAAATGTAGTTGTTTTGGTCCTTTTTTTTGTGAGGGGGATGCATGAAGTACCTCTAGTCTGTCATTTTGCTGACATCACCTGCCCTAAGTATTTTTTAATGCCATTGCCAATATGATTGTTTTCTTAATTTCTTTTTCAGATAGTTCACTTTTAGTTTATAGAAACACTACTGATTTTTGTGTGTGTGTATTGATTTTGTGTTCTGCAATTCTACTGAATTTTTTAATTATTTTTAACAGTTTATTGGTGGAGTCTTCAGGATGTTCTATATATAAGACCATGTCCTCTGCAAATAAGGACAATTTAACTTCTTTTCCCTTTTGGATATGTTTTATTTCTTCTTCTTGTCCAATTGCTCTGGTTAAGACTTCCAGGACTATGTAGAATAGATGTGTTGAGAGAGGGTATCCTTGTCTTGTTCCTGATTATAAAGGAAAAGATTTCAGCTTTTCACCACTGTGTATGATACTTGCTGCGGCCTCATGATATATAGCCTTTATTGTGTTAAGGTACATTCCTTTCCGTGCCTACTTTTAAGAAAGGATGTTGAATTTTGTCAAATGCTTTTTCTGCATCTAGTGAAATGATCATGTGGTTTTTGACCTTTTTTCTGTTAATATGATATATCACACTTTTTAATTTGCATATGTTGAACCACCCTTGTATCCCAGAGATAAATCCCACTTGCTCATGGTGGATAATCCCTTTATTGAGTTGTTGAATTTTGGTTGTTAGTCGTTGGTTGGGGATTTTGGTATCTATGTTCATTCAGGGATTTTGCCCTGTAACTTTGTTTTCTTTTCTTGGCTGGTTTTGGTATCAGGGTGGGGCTGGTCTTTCAAAGTATTTCCTCCTCTTTAATTTTTTGGAAGGGGTTGGAAAGGACTGTTATTAGTTCTTTAGGTATTTTTAAGGTTCAAGTTTATTATTGTGTATTTTCACTAGCTGTCATGATTTACAAATTATTAACTATTCATATACTCTTTGTCAGACAACAGAAAGATCAGAGTTAATGGAACCAAAGAACCTATAGAGTTTAAATCAAACCAGTGGTTTGGAGCAACAGTGAAAGCTCACAAAGGGAAAGTTGTGGTGAGTATGAACTATGTGCTGTTGGAGCTGCTTTAGAATACTATCTGCACTGAAATGTTTTAAAACTCATATTTAGAAAAGTTATTTCCCTACAGGAACATGTTAGAGTTTCTGAGATAAGTTTCTTGGCATTTTGAAAGCAATTTAATGCTTAAAATTAAAGACTCACTTTAGTGTTCAAAGCTATAGGAGATAAGGCTTTGTTTTCTAGAAAATTAATTAGATAGTTTCAAATATTTCAGAAATGACTATGAAAGACAGACAAGCTAAATCTTAAAGAGGTAAATACTATTGCTTAAGATTGGATGAAAGGGCAGCCTCATATTTGACCAGATAAATAGGACTATTATTGTAAGATTGCTTAAAAAGTTAATCTATTGTGATATCATTAATCCTTTTTAGAAATAAATAAAATATTTCCTTAATGGTAATTTTTAAAAACTACTAACTGCAGATTCTCTGAGTTTATTAATGCTTTTTAAAGTAAAAAAAAAAAAATCTGTTCCTTAATAGATATCCTTCAACTTTAAGATGCTATGACTTTGTAATTCTTCCGTTGTTTTAAGCAATGATACATGACTTAGTTATTCAGAAATAAATGGTAGTTAAGCTAATCTGGAAAGTTTTTCTGTTTTTGTTTTTTATTTAAATTTGGGGTTTTTTTTTAACCTATTGGTTTTAATTTCCTTATAACACTAAAGCAATAACTTTGACTTTTAGGATTTGTTTAAAGCTATTTGAATTATGATTTAATAAGAATAAGTATCTAAAGGAAATGCCTTGCTTTATTTAGTCTGGTTAACCTCAAAAAAGATTTTGATATAAAACAGGTAATATATAGAGTATAGATAGCCCTCTCTAGTTAGAAGTTCAGCAGTTACAATATAATTTCTGTAGAATTATATTTGCATTAATATATAGTTTTCACTTTCCAGAATTGTTAAGAATGTTTTTGTTCTTCGGTGGTGTATGACTTATAGCAATTACTACTGCACAACAAATCCCATCTCATAACTGTTTGGGGTTAAAAATATGTAGGGTATTATTCTGATCCTTTTTAAGTCTTGAAATTTTATCTTTAACATATAATTGTAACACAATATTCAATATTTAATATTTGTAGAAACTTTCAAAGCCATTGAAAATAAAATAATATGCCATGTTACAATTAAAATAATTGAGTTTAGCATGCTTGCATTTTCTAAATTATGTGATGAGAAATAGGATAATATAAATTACATTTCAAGTTAAATTTTTGCATGCTGAAACTTAGCAGAATTAACAATTAAATTCTCTCTTATGTGACAAAATTATTAGAACTGAAAAATGTGACCTACAGAAGAACCATTTTGAATATCTAGGTATCATGAGTATCTATGAGGGGGGACCCCAAAAAACCTGGAATTATCTTTGGGAGGATGGAACCCTTGTAGCACAGGCTTCCCCCCACTAGGTAAATGTCTAGTATCCATCAGCATTTGTGTGCCAGCTGGTGCTGTGAGAGGCTGCATTTGGTTTTAGTAATTTTTTTTTTTTGGAGACTTTTTCCAATATGTTTGTCCGTTACATGATGGTTGATTTACAAACGCACCTGCTCACAACGCACTGAGTGTTCAGCAGTTTTTGACCAACAATGGCATAACCTCCAATACCCTACCCTCCCTGTTCACCCAATCTTACCCTGAATAACTTTTTTGTTTTCCTGGATAAAAAAAAGTCCTAAAAGGGAAACGTTTGCTTATGTGGAAAAGGTGAAACAAAAAATGACAGAGGCACTAAAAGGCATCAAAATTGATGAGTCAAAACTGTTCTGAGCAGTGGAAAAAGCATCTCATTAGGTGTATTGCATCAAACAGAGAGTACTTTGAAGGTGACTGAAGTTTAAACATGTAAGAAGAAATACATATTTTTGTATAAATAAATTGTGGGTTTTGGGGGGGTCCCCCATCATACATTAGGTTTGAGTCAAAGCCCAAACATATTATATCAGTGTGTTTCACATCAGTGTAAAATTTAACAGATATAAAAAGCGTAAACTTTTAGAGCGGACATCAGGTAAACACTGGAGAAATTTTTCATGGCATTAAATGTCCTTTGGTGAGACAGAAAGTGAGTCCAGTTGAATAATGTTGAACTATACAGGTGAATGCTTCACCTGTGCTTCACTCACACCTTAATGTTGAATGTATTAACCAGGTAACTTATCAGTTCACTAAGAGGGCCCCAAGATAAGGAAACTTACTTGAGTTAGACAGTTTGGGGGTATTGTCAAGACTTTACAATATACAGAGAGACAAAACCAAATAGCTGAAAGTGGTAGCAGACTGATTGACTTGATAATCTATTTACCCTTAAAGAGGATTTGACATCTGTCCTTTCATATACAATGCTCTTGTTAGAATCTAACCTTTTGAGGAAGCAGACAGAGCATTGCACATTTATCTTGCTGTTGTTTAAGTTCAGTTTTGCTGGTAATGTTCCTGATATTAAGCCATCTAATTTAGGGGCAGTTCCCCCTTTTCACCGTAATATATCCTAGAAATGGTGTCATAAGGCAAAATATCATAAAGATTGCCTTATTTTCTCCAGAGGAACATTTACAAAATTAGAAAGCATGGATGAGGCATCAAATTAGTTTCTGAAATGAAAAAATATGTATCCTAAAAGCAAATATATAACAACAAATGCATAATCATTGGTGTTGTTAAATTATGTTTTCAACTTGTCTACTGGGCATGCATTTAATTTAATTCAACATACACCTATTAAGCAACTTTTTTTAAAGCAGAATTTATTAAAAGGACAGAAAATTTCCTACAATGGGAGGCGACCCGAAGGGGTTGCCCTAAGTAACTTTTATACGCAAAGCTCTGTGTTAAGTGCTGCAGGCAGTTAAATAAATTCTAAGAGGCTCCAAAGTGTGAGCAAAGTGTATGTACATTTGTATAGTATGCATCATTATTGAATTTGCCGGTCTATATATTAGCAGAAAATAAACCGGGACCATAATATTCTTAACCCTTTGGGTTTTTGCCTTCTAAGAACTGAGAAGGCATTTATGGAATGATTTGGATAACTCACCACTCTCAAAAATGTTGTCTGGTCCTTGGAGTTTATCTCAAAAAAATCTCTTGGCCAGGTGCGCTGACCCAAGCCTGTAATTCCAGCATTTTGGGAGGCCGAGATTTGCCTGAGCCCTCGGATTCGAGACCAGCCTGGGCAACATGGTGAGATCTCATCTCTACCAAAAAAATTAAAATAAAAATAAAAATAATTTAAAAATTAGCCAGGCATGGTAGCGTGTGCCTGTAGTTCTGGCTACTTGGAAGACTGAGACAGAAGGATCGCCTGAGCCCAGCAGGCCAACGCAGGGGTGGCCGTGAGCATGCCACTGCACTCCAGCCTGGGCAACAGAGTGAGACTCCAACTCAAAAAAAAAAAAAAAAAAAATTTCTCCATAACAAGCAGCTTCATAGTCTTGGGTTACTTCACATCCAGTGTTTAGTGCCTTGGAAATGCTTGTAGGTCATTAACATGCTCTTTTAATGATTTTCTGGTACTCTCTTATAAAACCGTTAAAGCAAGCACAAGATACTGTCTTTTATCTTCCGTTTTGCCATGAATCAAAACCAGAAAATGAAAGAGAAAGCCAAAAATACTGTGCAAAGTGGATAGCATGTAGAGATGATAGTCATTGTTTAATAAATCTTAAGATGCAATTTCAGTGATCAATTAGGAGAATCCATAAAACCAAAGTTTCCAAACTTGTCTGCATCCTTTGATTTGAAAGTCATTTTTTAAACAACAATTAGATAAAGAAAGGAACTAGTTCTCTGTGACACTGATTCATCTGCTATTTGAATGCTCATTTTTTCCCCATAGTTCTAATCAAAAAAACAAAAAGAAAAGAAAAAATGAGCTTTTGCTTTTAGAAACGATTTTCTTTTTTTTGGCAAAAAGATTAATTAAAAATTCTATAGAGGGAAGCTCATTCTTTTGTATTTAGTTAGTTTTCACCAATTTTATACCATATTAACATTAAAAATTGACTTTGGAGGTTTAATGAACTCTGATGACCAAGATACTCATTAGCATGTTGGAGGCCAATTAATTTATCTAATAAATTAACATAGTTTATTGTCATTTAGGTACAGTAATCAATAATTCAATTAAAACTATAGTATGAGAAACCTACCTCAAAAATGTATTTTTTATCTTTGATGTTTCCTAGGCCTGTGCTCCTTTGTATCACTGGAGAACTCTTAAACCAACACCAGAAAAGGATCCAGTTGGCACTTGCTACGTAGCAATTCAGAATTTCAGTGCCTATGCTGAGTATTCTCCTTGTCGGAACAGTAAGTTATATGTTAATTTGAAACTGACATGTAGCCCGAGAGCTTTTCTATTGTAGGCAGGAGTACAGGTAAGCTCGAAACACCACTGATACTTTACAGGGTTACTAGGAAAAAGCCATGGAGATAGGTGGGTAGGTAAAGATTTTTGGCAACCTTACAGGTGTCTTGATGTGACAAAAGGGCTAAAGCACAGAATTCTGCTGATCCTCTTTTGTGTTTTAGAAAATATCTGTTGTTAGATATTTTGCAGAGGAATTGATTGATTCCTTATTTTAGGCCTTAAACTGTCAGTTGCTGTTCAAAATTCACACTCTGTGATCTGAAGAATGCTGACTACCCACTTGTTTATCTCAGGAATGGTGTTAGCATGCTTGGACCTAGGGACACAGATAGAGCTTGAGATTTCTGTCTGTCCTGTGGTCCCAATGGCTGTTGCTTTCTTTGCCAGCTGTGTACTCAGGTTACCTGCATAATATGTTTTTCTGCTTAAGATGTTTAATCCCCTCTTTTCAAAAATACTTTTACACTTAGAGACCAAATCTCATTGGGCAGTTCTAGGAATCTTCAAACAAGGAATCTTTAAAGCAAGCCTGGGAGTTTCATCATTGGAGCATTACTGTTTACTCACCTTTTCTTTGTGGAATATTCAAGATAGAGGGATGGATGGATGGATGGACTGATGGATTGATTTGTCTACTGATTCCTTGTGTGAATTCCTCCAGTTTTCTGTATGCCAGATAGATCATTGGGATTTGTTGATAAGTAACCAATAAATCATCATTCTTATTCTTGCTAATTTGCAAGATTGCATCGGAGGAAAAATATCATAAGAAAGAACATTCTAGTAACTGATACTGATTTTTTTTAATTCAATCCCAAATGAGATTGATCTCTAAAACTATAAGTAGATCTTCCCCATTTGGCATAATTTTTTTTAAATTTAAGATTAATTTAGACAAGATAATGAGCAAATATCAGAAATAAAACAATGAAAAGAAAGAATGGATCAGTGATATTACAAAGTTAACAAAGAAGCCACTGAGATTTAGAGATCTAAAGAACTAGGAGTGGACCAACTCTTGTGGTTTTGGTGAGGATTTTTACACGGAGAAGATGATGACTTTCTGTTTCAAAAATACTAAAGTAAATCAGATATTTCACATTATGGCAAATGTCAGCTGAATGGATAGTCTGCAAAATAAGGATTTGATTTTAAATAGCTTTAAAATGGGGATTCTTTGTAGATAATGAGACAGTTATTTATTTATTCAGCACAGGTTTATTGAACACTTGAGGACTAACTATTCTGTGTAGGGAATGCAGCAAAGAACAAGAGGAAACAAACCCCTGTGTTCAAGGAATTTACATTCTAGCAGGACAGACAACAAACACGGAAATAAATATGTTCACTATATAATGCCAGAATGATGTTGGGAATGAATAATGCCAGAATGAATGTAGTGAAAAGTACTACAGATGAAAATATAGCAAGGCAAGAAGAGAGAGAGAGAGCTATGCTGGAGGAGTGAAAAGAAGAGCTTTTTAGGGAGGGTGATAGGAAGGTATTCTTCTAGCAATGACCTTGGTTAGGGAAGAGAGGTAGTTCCCAGGCACAAGCACTAAGAGGTATAGTTTTTATCATGTTCCATTCAAGGGGCTGTGCCCTTGGGTTTGGTAAGAGGTCAGTATAATGATGCTAAAGATAAAACATGCAGAAAGATCCCATGAAATCCCAGATTTGCTCATAAAGTTAATAGTGGCACAGAAAATCAATACCGAACTTGCTTCATCAGCATTTACATCCATTCATATCCTATATTTTATGATTTGTTGAAGATGCTTCCCCATAACAGCAAACTCTTATAACTAAAAAGACAAGTCTGTCTTTCACATGCCTTTTGCCTCGATAATATATTCTCCCAAACACCATCAAGGAAGATTATTTGTAAAACTTGTCACTGCTTCCTGTTCTGTCTTTTTGCTCGACTACCTGTGGGATGTGAAAGTTCAGATTAAAATACAGCATGGAATCTAGACTTGTGAGACAAGAGTTTCAGTGTGACTTTGAACCACTATCTATAAATTATAGTACACTCTCATCTTGAGTTACATGGACATATTTTGGTGCCAATTTACTTATTCTTTATTTTCCTAAGTGAAAGAAAAGTTCAACAAAGGTAAAATGGAGCTCATGCTGAGTTGCGGAATACCTAAATAAATTGCCAAGAATTCTCTCAGCTCTGGGGTACATTCACCATTTTCACATCCTCATGGTTTTCCTCTTCTTCCTAGAATCATCCTCCCTCAAATCATCCAAGGAGGAGACTTTCTGTCATGGCTTAGAAGTTCACAGATCATTAACGCAAAGCTAGTTTGTTCATGAGCATATGGTCAATATCACAGAATAGGAACATCAGCAATATTATTTTCAAAAGAGAATTTAAAAAGCACTTCATGTTAGTTCTACATCACAAACCCACTCCACTGGTCCTGTGAGCAGTCACCTGCTCATTTCATATTACTCACATGCCGGCAGCTCTTATGGTCATTCATAATTCAGGTGGGATGGTTCACACACACCCTTCCATTTTACTTCAGGAGCCGATGGGTAGTGGCGAACAATTAGGAATTCCTGAGTTCACTCTGAGACATCATTATCAAGTTCACAGATGCTCTCAAGTTTGGGCAAGAAAGATTTCGTCAGCTCTTGTAAATTATAATTCACCAAGAAAAAAATGACTTTGCAATAAAGAAAGTCTCACACCCGAATATAATTGCCACTTAAAATAAACATTTAAAGCTGATTATTTTCTCAATGAATTTTGTGAAAAATTGATATTTTCTTTTAATTTTTTCAGTTGCCTGTTTTTAAGCAAAATTACTTCAAAGAATGACCATGCTTCTTCCCTTTTGAATAACTTACAATATTACAAATAAAAAGTCAGAGTTGATTTTTTAAAAGATTTTTAAAAAGGTTTATGCATTTGAAAAATACATTTCTTCAATATGCTCAAAGTAACACATATATGTTCATATAGTAATAAATAATGTATTTATGTATATTTCTTGATGCAAATAAATATTTATGTTAGTTTCTAGAAAATGGGTAGACATTTGAAGTTAGACAGCTGCACATTCAGAGAACTTTATAGAATTAAATAACCATAAACCAAAAATACAGTTGTAAAATACAGAACAAATTTTGTTAAAATACAGTGTATGCAGTAAAAAAGTATTTTTTTTTTTAAAAAGGGAGCATCTGGAAAGAATTGATGATGACAGTGCTAAAATTAGCTAAGTGCTGACCAAAGGAAATAAAAAACCAGAAGACATTCTAGGGGAAACTGGAAAGGCCAGATCTATTTCAAAAAGCTTCTGAAACAGGCACTTGCCCAGCCTATAAATTTTTCCTGTGATGATGTGCGTTTCCTTTTCAGCTCTCTTACTTCAGTTTCCATTCAGGAATATCCTTGGTAAGAAAGGAGGCATTATTTGCATGTTCATATCTAGCTATGTATGATTGAGATTGCTTCTGCTTCACCATACTTTGGCTATAATTTAAGCACTTTAGAAGTTGTAGAAACTCTTTTAAAGTACAAGTAGTGTATTCCTGATCCTAATGCTCCAGAGACTTCTTACAACAATATCCTTGGACTCTACATGTTGGCCTGCCTGTAGTTTACAAAACTATACAAGGAGATCTTATTGAACATTCCACTTAGTGTGTTATATTGGGTAGAAAGCAAAATAAGCCATTACTAGAGTTTTCTCTTTTGTGAACACTAGCATTGCAATGTTCCAGTGAGATTAACTGTGAACGGAAATGCAACTTGCCAGTTTACTTAACATATCATAATAGAATAATTTAAAATTGACTTCCTATTAAAGAGCATAAAAACAGAAATCCTGTTGGTTGCCCCAGCAGAAAGCGTCCACACAGTTCATCTTGCTTGTCTCTCCCTTTGCCAAAGCATCACCCATTAGTAATGACAGGCCTGTCTGACTTCACTTAGCATGAGTGGGTAGCAGAGAGATTCCTTACTGCCATGTGAAGAATCTGGAACTTAATCTAAAGATGGAGATTTTATTTCTTCAAATGAACTTGAGTTATAAATCAAATAACACAGAGGGATATTATTTCTGTTGGTATTCCTATAGAATCACAGTGGTATATAGGATAAGAAAATAGATGAAAATATATTTAATAAACTACTTGGAATGAATTTCAAAAATAAATATAAAACACATATTGATCACCTTTTATTTAGAAGTCTCTATAGAACCCAACAGAATATCCTGACTTTGTTATTAAAATCTAGCTTAGGAATGATGACATTATAACATTTATATATTTTGATCATTCTAGGCAATGCTGATCCTGAAGGCCAGGGTTACTGCCAAGCAGGATTTAGTCTGGATTTTTATAAGGTGAATTATTTTGGTCTCACAGTTTCAATATTTAAACTGATTTTTTTCTTTTTTTTTTTTTCTGTCTTTCACTCCACACCCCCTAAACAACAACTGCCAAAGAAATTTGAAGTACATATCTAGTCTGTTTTGGTGACTTCTTTTTATATTTTTTTCTGTTTACTCTTTACTGTTATGAAAGTGATCTATGCACAAAACATCCTAATAAACTATAAAGAATGTATATGATAAAAAGCACTTTCTTTCCACTCTTTGTGGCAGTAATTTTTAAATGAAAACCTGAAAAATGCAATAAAGAAGTGTATTTCTATAAAGATCATAAGAATCTATTAATTGTTTTATGTCAGCTATAATTGGTCAGCTAGATTTAATATTCATATTAAAATTTATATGTACTTCACAAAATTAAAAACAGAGAGGGCTAGCAAGAATATAAGAGGAAAGATTCTGTGGTTTTGAAAATAGTATAGAAATATTCCCTCAACACATAAACTGTTTTCTATCACTGTATTCTTTATTATTTTGTTTCGTTTTGTCTTTTTCCACTGAGGGTTAAGGAAGTAGGGTATAAAAGGTGGGCTGTAAGTAGATGAGAAAATGTTTACATTTGCTAGCCTGGAGTTTTTGCTGTCTCTCCTGAGAAAGGGGACGTTTTGCAAATGCATTAAAAAAAAAAAAAAATAGGCATTACTATGACCTTGTGATAAATTGGAATGGAATTTTCTTTTTATCACCAAGGCTCAAAAGACCATGTCTGCTAAATTGCACAGCATGAAACATGTTGATATTTTGCTACTAGAGGCAGTGCCAAAAGACTGAATTTATAAAACTCAAGGGAGAGCATTCAACTTATCTAACTGAGTCAAGTTAAAATTATTTAATATGATAACACACTAATTGAAAGGAAAAAAAAAGAAAGGAAATGACCTGCAGGCTTCAAATATAAGAATTTCTTTTAAAAATTGATTTTTATGTGTAACAAATTGTTAGTGATGCTTATTAACAATGATTTATCACCCTTTAAAACATTTTAGTGTTTCTTTTCCAATTATTATTGCTGTGGCTGTTTTGTAGAATGGAGACCTTATTGTCGGAGGACCTGGGAGTTTTTACTGGCAAGGTATGTTCTGTTCATAACAAAAAGACAAAGCAGAAGTAATGTTACATGTTTATTTTCAATTATGTTAATTTTATATCCTTATTCATAGTTTCTCAAATGAAGCATCATTTCTCTTTTCCTTTTATTATTATTTTTAATTGACATAATAATTGTACATTTCATGGAGAACATTGTGATATTTTGATACATGTATACAATGTGTAATGACCAAATCAGTGTAATTAGCAAATCCATCACCACAAAAATTTGTCATTTGTGTTGGGAACATTCAAAATCTGCTCTTCTGGCTATTTAAAATAATACAGTGTATTGTTAACTGTCATCAACCTGTAGTGCTATAGAACACTAGAATTTTCCTCCTACCTAGCTGTACTTTTGTATCCTTTAACCAACCTTTGCCTGTGCCCCCGCCACCCTTTCTCACCCTGGTAACCACTATTCTAGTCTCTACCTGTATGAGATCAACGTTTTTAGTTTCCGCCTGAGTAAGAACAGAAGCATCATTTCATTTGTACTTTGTCATATAAATGATATTTTTCTATAGGAACATATACTTTTATTTTAGTTTTTGAAAGATCAGAATGATTTGGGGAAAAAAAATAAACCATTCAGAGATTTTTATACCTTAATAAGAAAAAATCATATGTTTGAGATTTATTTTTATTTTTTGGAAGAAGAAAACAATTCTGTGTCCTGAGAACATTCTGATCGGCTAAAGAGAGTCTATTACAGTTCTAAACAACCACAGTAATCAAATATTTTGTCCAGGTACAATATGTTACTTTGTTTTTGTTTTGTTTTTTTCCCCAGCCATCTCTGGTATTGCTTTTCAGATACTCTTACAACTTAACAATTCATTTTTCCACCAAGAATTTATGGAGGCTCTGCCAGGCTTTGTACTAGGTGCGGGGGAGGCAATAATGAGTAAAAGCAGACATTGTTCTCACCATCACGTCACGGAGGTTAATATCCAGGGAACGATGCAGGCATTAGTCGAATACTCATAGGAGTGCCTGAGAAACTCCAGCCGTCATACATATTCTAAAGGAAAGACATGTCGTGATGGGGCCTGTGAGTTTAGGAGGCTTCTCCAGGGTAGCTGTGCACAGTGTGTTTTGTCCTCTGACCACTGGCTGACAGGGAGCTGGAATATCCCACCTGTGCTCTGCTTAAGGAGCCACGAACCCAGGTGCAGGAGGGCATCTCCCCAAGAAGGATGACCTTCTATCATCATCATCTTCTGCTTCATCATCGGAGACAGGCTCTCTGCCACCCAGGTTGGAGTCCAATGGCACAATCATAGCTCACTGCAGCCTTGATTTCCTGGGCTCAGGGATACTCCTGCCTCAGCCTCCTGAGTAGCTGGGACTATAGGTGTGTACCTCCATGCCTAGTTAATTTTTTAAAATTTTTTGTAAAGACAGAGTCTCAGTATGTTGCCCAGGCTGGTCTAAAAGTCCTGAGCTCCAGCGATCCTCCTACCTGGGCTTCCCAAAGCACTGGGATTACAGGAGTAAGCCACCATCCAGCCTAGGGATGACCTAATTCTTATCAAGGTGCTGCGTAGACCAGCAGCAACCCAAGGTCAATTCAATTAATTTGGAAGTAAGCAACCCTGAACTGAGATCTGGACACTGAGTAGGAGTTACATGTGTGAAGAGAGAGAGGGGACTATGTGCAAATATTCTATGACATGCAGGAGTGCAGTGTGGGTGAGAATGGAGGAAATTCAAGGTGACCAGTTAAGAAAGCGAGGGGAGACCTGCATGGAGTGGTCCCGCCCACTATGGAGGGTTTTTAGGCCACGGTGAGCAGTTTCGTCTTCATCCTACAAGCAATAGGAAACCATTGGTGGATTTTAAGAGTTAATTGGATGGTTTTAGCTAGAGTAAGAAGGTGTTGCTTGGACTGTGCAAAGTGGCTCATTCCTGTAATCCCAGCACTTTGAGAGGCCAAAGCAGGAGGATCACTTGAACACAGGAGTTTGAGACCTGCCAGGGCAATGTAGCAAGCCCTCTATAAAAAAAATTTGAAAAATTAGCTGGGCATGGTGCTGTGTGCCTGTAGTCTCAACTACTCAGGAGGCTGAGGTGGGAGGATTGCTTGAGGCCAAGAGGTTGAGGTTACCTTAAGCTGTGATCTCTTGCCGCTGCACCCCAGCCTGGGTGACAAAATGAAACCCCTTCTCTAAAAAATAAATAAAAAATAAACAATTTTTAAAAAGAAGATGGTATTTGTCTTTAGTATAGTAAAAAAAATTGGAGAATCATAAGCATGGGATGCTATTATCAAATTCATGTTTTGAAAAGATCACTCAGACTGCATTATGAAAAATGGATTGGATACTCCCAAAGTAAAATATGAGCAAACTAGTTATGAGGTTGTTATAAGGATATGAGCTAATTTTAAGTTTATAAGGTAAACTAGCTTGAAGTTTCAGGTAAAGATGTTTGCTTTTTAGAGTGATAACGGTACAGATGGAAACAGAGGAGAAATTTAAGAGATACTTTGGAGTCAAAATAAACAGCCCAAATGATGGGATGGATATGTGGAGGTGAGGGAAGGGAGATCTCAAAGATATTTCTGACGTCTGCAACTGAATGGTTGTAGGTGGGTACCACTCACTGAGACAGAGAACGCTGGAAGAGAATAGGTTTGGAGTGGGTTGAAGATGGAAGATGTTAAGTCTGCTTCTTGTAATGTGGAGTATGAAAATGTTTGAGATGTCCAAAGGGTTTCACATATGTCTTTAGGGCTTACATCTAGGGAGAAAAATAAATGGCATCTCTTACACATTGGTGACAACTGAAGCCATGGTTATGGATGAGATGCCTAAAGAGAGAATACAAAGAATCGCCTGTAATTTTGACTGTAAAGTTTAGGATAAAGGAGAATCTGAGACAAAGAGTTGAGGGAGGATTTTCTTTTTTTTTTTTTTAATTAAAGAGACTTAATCTTGTTTAAGAACCCATGGGAAGGATACCAGAGAGATGGATTTATGATGGAATTTTATATATACTACTGTTAAGATTAATTCATCATGTACAATTATGAACACCAAATAATTAAATTTTTTTCTTTAAAAATTATTTTGAAAACTGAAAAACAATGTATTTTGTATCACAAATGAATATACAATTAAAATTTTGTTTATGTAATTTTTTCTTCTTATTCACTTGGTTAATTTCACAACTCCAATTTTTTCCTTAAGTTGAAAAAAAATGTCTGTTGCAAATGATTTACTGAAAATTTGCCATAGCAATGGCATATAGAAGCCTTTGTCTTGAGATATATAATTTTAATTACTTAGGTTTTCTTAAGAGCATAATGTTTATAATGCAGTTAAAGGAAACATGCAAAGCCAGGGTGTATGTGGGAAGGAGGGAAGAGGTTATTTAGCTCTAACTCAGAGAAAATTGGCAAATTCTACAGATATTGTTCAAAAATTCATGTGTAAATATCATTGTTTTAATCAGAACAGTCATTTCAGTCCCACTCACTTGGAAATATTTATGACCTAGCTTGACAGTTTTATTCTTTTTTGGACTTCAGTCAGAAAGACTGTAGGAATTATGTGTGAATTTTCAAAGAATAATGAGACTTTAAAATTAATGTTAAGTGTTAGTCTTTTGAAAGTGTTTTGGCTGGGTACAGTGGCTTATGCCTGTAATCTCAGTGCTTTTCAGAGGCTGAGGTGGGAGGATCACTTGAGGCCATGAGTTTGAGACCAGCATGGTCAACATAGTGAGACTGTCTCTATAAGAAAGAAAATTCATTAAAAAAAATTTAAAATGAAAGCATTTCTTTTGTTTTCTCCCAAAGAGCACAAGATCACTCTTTTGCCTTACATGTTCATAATAGATATAGAAATGCATAAAAATTATTTTTAAAAATGTCTAGCTGTGTTTTAGATAATTGTTCACCCCAATACAATCATATTTCAAGACTTCTGAGAGTGGCTTTATTTGAGAAAGATTAGTCAAAGCTTTTATCATAGCAATGTTGGTGGTCATGGATTCCTCTTTTGCTGAAATTCTGGATCTCACTGGCAGCTTCCTATTGTCATGACTTTATGCTCTCCCTGTAGTTTAGCATAAAGAGCCAATGGCCCAAAGATGATGTAATTCCTTCCTTTAACTTAGCTGACATGTTTTACAATCTATTAATCAAGTAAGTGATAGATTTAATACATCTCTCCTTCGCAACAGCACAAAAGGTTTAATTTGAATGCCATAGGAGACCTTGGTTGTAAAGCCAGATATCCTATTAGCAAAACCCTGTGACCTCAGGGAATACATTCAAACTCTTTGAGCCTATTTTCCCTACCTAGAAAAAGCTATATTTGAAGAAATGATCTTAAAGTTTCCTTCTAGCTAGAATATTCTAGAATACAAATTTAATCACATAAATTTTGCCTGCAAATGTCTTCACTCTTAGACACTTGTATCATTGTGAGGTGGAAGGAGTATATATGCTGAAAGCAACAGAAAGACCAATAAAATATTATAGCTTATTATCTAATCTTATGTCAGAATGGAAAGTTCTACCCAGTTGTGATCAACACTACCATGAAGTTCCGGTGGCACGCAGGAAAATTCATCATCAAAAAAACAAGCAATTCCATGATCGATTTCAAGGGAGCATGTGTCGTTCAAACTTTTCATGTCTTCTAAGGGAGGGCTTGCCTGTTTCTTGCATTCACTCAGTTAACGTGTTACTGTGTTTAAACACAGGTCAGGTGATCACTGCCAGCATTGCAGATATCATTGCAAATTACTCATTCAAGGATATCCTAAGGAAACTGGCAGGAGAAAAGCAGACGGACGTGGCTCCAGCTTCCTATGATGACAGTTACCTCGGTGAGATTTATGGCCCAAGACATTTGTGGTTTCTCAAAAGACAGTCCTGTTAAATGTAGACACACATTTTATCCCTGGCTTATCTGATGTTATGTGGCATCTTATGCAAATTCTCTTCTTATTAACTTAGAGTAGACTCATGACTTTTCTTTTTAAATGAGACTATTTTTTTTTCAACCATGATGTACAACCTACACAATTTGAGCAGCTATTTTGTTGAACCCATAACAGTCTCTTGCACATAAGAGATTTCTCCAGGAGTAGACATTATATATTTGTGAGTCTGCCAGTGCTACAGGAGCGACATGATAGCAGCTCTCTCCAGTTTCTAGAACAGCACAAGAAACTTTCTATTTATTTATTTATTTATTTATTTATTTATTTATTTTTGAGTTGGTGTCTCACTCTGTTGCATAGGTTGGAGTGTGGTGGCATGCTCACGGTCACCCCAGTGTTAACCTACGGGGCTCAGGTGATCCTTCTGTCTCAGCCTTCCAAGTAGCTGGAACTGCAGGTGCCCGCTACTACACCTGGCTAATTTTTGATTTATTTTTTATTTCTTGTAGAGATGAGGTCTCCCCAAGTTGCCCGGGCTGATCTTGAGCCTGTGGGCTCAGGCAATCCACTTGACCCAGTCTCCCAAAGTGCTGGGATGACAGGCTGAGCCACCAAGCCCGGCCAAGAAACTTTCCAGTTGCTAAAATGCTCTCAAAATTTATTAAGCACAAAGCACACAATGTCATTTCACTGCTGTCTCCCACCTTTGTTATCCTAGTGGTATTTTTATTTCTTGATGATTTTGAAAAAAACCATAGCTTTCTTTTTTTTATTAATTCATGTATTTATTATAAAGATGTACGGTACAATTCAGTTAGGTATATAAACATTAATCATGCTGGTGCCTTTGTTGAGGTATGCCCCTCCCTCCCCTAGCAGTTTCCCTCAACTGCCAATCCCACCCCTCATCCCCTGACAGTTTTTCACTACTGCCAATCGCTTTCTTATAGCATAATTGTTCAAGGTCACCTAATGAGTGAGAAAATATGGAACTCAGTTCTTTGTTTCTGTGATAAATCACTGAGTATGATCGACTCCAAATCCATCCAAGTTGCTGCAAAGTCCGTGTATTTGTCCTGCTTTATGGCTGCGTAATATTCCATTGTGTATATGTACCACATTTTTTTTTTATCCAGTCCAGCTTTGATGGGCAACACGGTTGGTTCCATGTTTTTGCTATTGTAAATAGAACTGCAACAAACATACGTGTGCAGGTATCTTTGTCGTAGAATAATTTGAGTTTCTCCAGGTATATTCCCAATAGGGGAATTGCTGAGTCATATGGAAGGTCAATTTTTGTCTATGTAACTGCCACCTCACTTTAGAGCTAAGTGAAATTAATGGAAGACCAACAATAAAGGAATTAGGAAGCAGGACTTGTAGTGATCAGAAATAGCAAAACCTGAGCACAAAGGATACCTTTCAGAGTATCCTGTCTGACCATGAGGGATCAGCAGCTCTTAAAGTGCAACAGCAGCCATTTACACTTAAAGGTGGATTAGGAAGCATGCATCCTTTTAAAATTGACTCCAGACTCTGATTTTTTGGTCACGCTCCTACATAAGATCCGTAGTGCAGATCTATGATGCATCCAGAAATCATATAAAAGTGTTCATATGGATGTTATTAGTTTTTTATAGAATTCCTAACTTTTATTATGTTTTGATAAGTTTTTGAATATAGAAGGATCATGGTAGTTCTTTCATTTTTTTCTACATATACCACATTTGTTAAGTCATTAAGAATGATTTTTTTATGTTGTTTCTCCTTTTTGTAAAAACAGGATACTCAGTTGCTGCTGGGGAATTCACTGGAGATTCGCAGCAAGGTGAGAGACATCTGAATTTAAGTCATTTCTAAAGCATGGGGAAAAGGTAAAATGACGTGAAAAGTCTTTTTATCAATGTGCTTTTTTTTTTTGCTATACAAAGTGTATATTCATAAAATCCCAGAATGTATATGATAATGTTTTATAGGGAAAAAAAAAAACCACTTTGGTGTAGCATTTTAAGTCTCAAAGAACTCCATGAGAATGAATATTAATCATTATAAAATCTAGTTAAGCTATAAGAAGTTAGGATAGTCATCCCATGTTATGAGTGAAGAATACATGAAAGATTAAATGACAGACAAAATGCTGTGGTCTTAGTGACATTAAATTTGAGAAATCAAGATTCCTCCTTTTTAATGCCTAAGATCTTACCTTGTATGTGTCTAAAACCCTCCTCCCCACCAACTCCAGTACCCCAACATTATTTCTTTTTTCTCTTTGGATCGTGCCCACCCCTAAAATAACCAAATGAACGAATCTCTATTTTCACATACGCCCCTTGTGTTCTGCCTTCTATGCCTTGTTTGGGCTGCTGTCTTTGTTTTCAATCCTCTGGTCCAGTAGCCACCCCCATTTTTCAGTGGTCATACGCTATTTTTTTTAGGCCAATTTCAAATATCATCTTCTCCAGAAACCCTTCTTTAGATTCCTTCTGTAAACTCCTGTATCAACTCATTTTTCTCTCTCCTAAGGGATTTATCATTCATTCATTTATCAAACATTTTGCACACCTACTACAGGCTTTGTGTTAAGTGTGGACCATACCGAAATGAATGAATGGCCCTTAATCTCAGACTCTGCAATCTACTGGGACTGATGTATATTAAATCAACACAGAATACCTAATTAAATTTTGATAAGTACTAGGGTAAAATTATCAACATAGAGCAAGAGAAGCTTTAGTGATGAGAAAACATTTTAATAGAGTCTAGAAGGACAGGGGAGAGGCCAGACATAGAGACCAACTTCGACATTTTACATTCTACATTGGTGTGTTGAAGGACTTCAGTTCGACAGGCCAGATTTTGACACTGATAGTGAAATGAGATTGGGTTAGGGAAAGGGTGAGGGCCCAGATCATGTCTAGTGTCATAAGTTATGGAAGGGCTTCTGGGATTTATTTAAAACACACAGTAGAAGACAGGAAAGGTTTAAGCCGAGTAGTAAATATAAACTAATTGTGCTTGTGATCTAAAGAAAAAAAGAAGAAATCACACTGGCTGCTTGATGAAGCTTTGATTGAGATGAGGGTAAGGACAATTGTGTCATAGGTAATACATGTCCATGCCCACCTCCTTAAAGGCAAGATCTATATATTATTATGTATTGTTCTTATGTATCTCTCCCACCAAGACTAGATGGTATTTTGCTCATTCTAGACTCATATAGAAGACAGCATGATAGAAATAAGCTGAATAAGCTGGGCTCGGTGGCTCAGCCTGTAATCCTGCGCCTTTGGGAGGCTGAGATGAGCAGATTGCCTGAGCCTGCGGGTTCGAGACCCGCCTGGGCAGCAAGACCTCATCTCTACAATAAATCAAAAAATCAGCTGGGCGTGGTAGCGCATGCCTGTAATTCCGGCTACTCGGAAGGCTGAGGCGGAAGGATCACCGGAGCTCAGCAGGTCGAGGCTGCGGTGGCCGGGAGCGGCCACTGCACTCCAGTCTAGGCGACAGAGTGAGACTCCAACTCAAAAAAAAAAAAAAAAGAAATAAGCTGAATATTTGAAGTCAGGGTCTATATAGGTTCAAGTTCTGACCTCACTGACTCTGTATTCTCAGGACATGATAACCTCCCTGAATTTCATTAGCTTATCTTTAAATGACATGAAGATTACCTAACTTAAAATATTGTTCTGAAGACTGCATGAACGAATGCATAAAAATACTTATCATAGACAAGGCAATAGTTGGTCACTTTTACTTTACTAGTAATATTTGTTGGATGAGTCAATCAACCAATATTTGCCATTTTCCATCTTGTTTTATATGAACATTAACTGCTTTTCACTAGTACAAGTGTTCTAACTAATTCACAGATTAGTTACATACAAGGTTGGTATGTTTGTAAACTTTTATAATGAGAGGTTCCATAACTTTCTTCCAATTTTCAAATGTATTCATGACTCAAAAAAGGTTGAGAGCCTCTGTTCTCATTTTAGGGTCAGATGTGGGGAGCTAAACACCAACAAAGTAATCTGACCCTAACCAAGCCCAGGAAAGTAATTCGATGGAGTAGGAAGAACACTGACTTTGCTGACAATTCTCAACTTCTAGTATTCACCAACTATGAGCTTAATATGACCAAAATTTTCTAAACTTCAGTTTCCCCATATATGAAAATGGAATATAAATGCCTCCATGATTTTGAGAGGTTAAGTGAGGGAAGTATTATAAATACATGGCACATGTGTTTTAGTGCAGGGGTCCCTTGCCCCAGGTGATGAACTAATACTTGTCCATGGCCTTTTAGGAACCAGGCCACACAGCGAGTGAGCAAAGCTTCAGTTATATTTACAGCTATTCCCCATTGCTTGCATTACCACCTCAGCTCTGTCTCCTATCAGATCAGTGGTGGCACTAGATTCTCATAGGAGCATGAACCCTGTTGTGAACTGCACACACAAGGGATGTAGGTTGCGCTCCTTAGGGGCACCTGATGCCTTATGATCTGAGGTAGACCTAAGGTGGTGATGCTATCTCTGGGGAGTGACTGAAAATACAGATGAACATTAGCAGTGAGGTTTGACTGCACAGAGACCATAATAAATCAATTGCTTGCAGACTCATACCAAAATAATAACTTCTTCATAATAATGATTTCATTGTATATTACAGTGTAATAGTAGAAATAAAGTACAAAATAAATTTAGTGAGCTTGAATCATGCTGAAGCCATCTCCCCACCCTCAGTCCCTGGAAAAATTGTCTCAAGGAACCAGTCCCTGATGCCAAAAAGTTGGGGACTACTGCTGTAGTGGATAGAAGAAATCCAGTAAATACCAGCCTCCTTTCTGCTTCTCACTAGTCTGTTTGATTCTCAAGTCACATGTTTTCAGGTCAAGGAACTAAATATTTTCTGACCATAGTGGCTATCAAGAAACTTCTGAAGATTTCACCATGAGTTATTGGACTGAATCTAAGTAACGTTTTCTACTTTTCCTTCCAACAGAATATTTTTGTAATTGAATGACAGTTCTAACTTGCTTTAGATCCCAAGCAATTAAAATGTCCCAATCATTTATAAACAATAATGAACATCTTTACTCAACATTACACTTAATAACTCCTTGGTGTTGTGGTCATATGAGGTTGAAGACTCCAAAGTTACTGGGTGTGGTGGCTGATTTTTTTTTAAGCAAAATTCTAAATGTCTGTGGGATGGGAGAATTAGTGGTTGCTACATTTCTCAAATGGCCTAATCCTCTAGAATCTGTTCTAGCCAACAGGTCTGGCCCTGATACCAGTCAACTACATTGTATCTGATTGTGGTTTGCCTTGAGTGCTAAAATAGTTTAATTCATACCAAATAAAGGTTGTTGACAACTAGGCAGTGTACTACCAGTTCTGACAGCATCCCTGATCCATGTGGCTTAGCTTTTCTGATCCCTGTTTTATTCTTCAAGCACTACCTTCACCTGCCTTCCTATGGCTGCCGACGAACTCTCCACACTCCTGTCTAAGGCTCACCCTTCTGCTTTGTACTCGATCCCACTCTCTTGCAGAGATGGGACTCCAGCAGTTTTTGCTTCTCTATCTCACGTCATCAATCTTTCCCTCTTTCCTGAACCATCACATCTTTAACAAACGAACAACAACATAACTCTTATCCTCCAGCTACTACCTGCTTTGAAAGAGCTGTCAGGCAGGATGCAGTGGCTCATGCCTTTAATACCAGCGCTTTGGGAGACTGGAGCAGGCAAGAGGATTACTTTAGTCCAGAAGTTCGAGACCAGCCTAGGCAACACAGTGAGACCTTGTCTCTACAAGAAAATTAAAAAAAAGAAAATAGCTGGGATGGTGGTGCACACCATAGTCCCAGCTACTCAGGAGGCTGAGGATTGCTTGAACCTAGGTGTGTGAGGCGGCAGTGAGCCATGAGAGTGCCACTGTACTCCAGCCTGGCAGCATGGGCACTAGAATGAGACCCTGACTCAAACAAACAAACAAATAAACAAAACTCCAAAACAAACAAACAACACAAAAAAGAGCTGTCACTTTTCCCTGCCTGTGTTCTCTGACAGTTCCTTGGCTCCCCTTTTATTTTATTTTATTTTTTAGTCAGAATCTCACTCTGCCACCCAGGTTGGAGTGCAGTGGCACACTCATGGCCACCCTCTGCCTTAGCTTTCCAAGTAGCTGGAACTATAGGCATGCGCCACCACGCCTGGTTAATTTTTTGATTTATTGTAGAGACGGGGGGGTCTCACCAAGTTGCCCAGGCTGGTCTAGAACCCCTGGGCTCAGGCAATCCTCTTGCCTCGGCCTCCCAACGTGCTGGGATTACAGGCTTGAGCCTTCCTCTTAGACCCTCTCCTGTTGAGACGGTGCCTTTGCAGCTCTACTGAAACTACTCTTGAGCAAGCCTGTGACCTCCAGGTACCTTATCTTCCTTGATGATCAGGAGTATTTGACAGAGTTGATTCTGGCTTCTCCATTAGGCTTCCCACTGGCAGTTCCTTCCCCATCTTTTTTATGATTCCTCTTTAATTTCCCTCACCTCATTGGAGTGTCTCAGGGCTAAAATCCTTGGAACGTTCCTGTACTATTTCCCCAAGTTCTCTTTGGTGGTCTCACCCAGTCTCACTTATTTCTTCAGCTTGGAATGAATTCCAGACTCGTGTATTCAACTTTGTACTCAATGTCTTTATGTGAGCAGCTATCCCAAATGTAATGTGCTGGTAACTGAGCTTCTGACCTTCCCACCAAACCATGCCCTACCCTCCATGGTCATCCTTCCATTTGCTCAAGCCAAAACCTTGGAAATCAACATAGGACTGTGTTCTTCCTCCCATGTCCCATATCCAATCCATGATCAAATCCTGATAACAAAACTCTCCAAATACAACCAGAAACTGACCAGTTCTCTCCTCCTCCACAGCTTCTACTCTGACCCAAGCTTTCACCATCTCTCACGTGTGTTACTTCAATAGCTCCCTACCTGGTCTTCTTCCTGCTTTCACCCTTGCCATCCTGGAATCTATTCTAAATCCAGCAGGCAGATGCTCCTCTAGAAACAGAAGTCGGGCGACCCCTTCGGGCCCCTCCCACTGTGGGAGCTTTTCTGTCCTCTTAATAAATCCTGCTTTCTAAGAAAAAAAAAAGAAAAGAAACAGAAGTCAGACCATGCAACTCTTTGCTCCCAATGATTTCCCAATTCATTCAGCCTAGAATTTAATCTTCACGGGGTCTTAATAGGGTCTATTCACCTGGAACCTGATTAATTCGACTCATTTTCTTCTCCTTTATCCCTCACTCCCTCTACTTAAGCCACCCTGGCCTCCTTGCTAGACATACGCCTTCCTCAGGGCCTTTGCACTTGCTGGTCCCTGTGACTGAACATACTCCTCCCAGATATCCACAATACTTGCTTCCTCCTTTTTTTCAATCTTTGCTCCAAGTTACCTTCTCACTAAGGCCTTCCTAGACTACCCTAATACATAGAAATTCCTTCCCTATTCCAACTCCAACCTGTTCTGTACCATTTTCCGGCCTCGCTTTTCTTCTATGACCCTTATACTATACACTTATCTGCTACTTCTCACATCCCACATTTAGGATTTTGTTTAAAAAACAATCAACCATCACATCCAAGAACTTTGGAGTCAGCAACCTCATATAACCACAACACGAAGGAGTTATTAAATGTAATAATTAGTAAAGATGTTCATAACCACTGATAAATGGCATTGTCCAGTACCATTTAGTTGACTCAATGTTTTTTCAATTGACTGCCTCTTTCAGCTAGAGCATAAGCTCCTCCAGCTAGAGCATAAGCTCCATGAAAGGAGGGAATTTGGTCCATTTTGTTCACTGCTGCATCCTCTGGTTACCAGTCAACATTTGTTGACTGAATGGGTGAAATGCTCAACACCTAACCCCAATGAATCTTTCCTGACTGGGAATGCTAACAGAATATATGTTCCACCCTGCCAGAGCACAGCACAGCATATAGTTAATGCTGTATCTTTAGGATCAGTGTTGTGGAAGGGGAATTTGGATAGAAGTGAATCCCTTCCAGGCCCTTTTTCTTTAAATTATACTAAGTTTTATATCCCAATGAATCAAAAGAAATTCTAGGTTTTAGGTATGAAAGCTGGAAAGATTTTTGATAGTCAGCTATTCCAACTCCCATAAATTGCAGGTGACTGGGATAAATTAATTTCATTGACTCATCACAGAAAATGGCAGACCCAAGACTAGAACCATTGTTTTCTGAATCTAGAGCAGACAGTTCTAGGAAGCCAGCTTCATATAATTTATGATATGTGACTTTTCCTTAGGAGACCAATTTTTTTAACCTGTTAGTGTAGTTGGAGCTGAAATTTTTATACTAGTACAAAAGATGTCATCACAGTGAAAGCTGGAGGAATCAGAGTAAGAGATCTCACCTATAAATCACACACAGACCTGAGAAGCCAGGTTTATGTTCTAGAGGCAGAAATGCATGGAGCCTGGTAACAAAGACTGGTAAGTATCAAAGCACAGCTTTTGTTCCTTTGTTTTCTATTATCTGTAGAAGGAGCAAAAACTAATGGAATAGTAAATGCAGAGCCCTGACTTCAAACTTCCAACTTTCTACATGATGGCTCCCATTAAAAAACAAAAGAAAAGAAAATTGTCTTTACCACTCATTGTTATATAGTTTTAAAATATATATGTCTAAATGACTATTTTTATCCCCAGAATTGGTTGCTGGAGTTCCAAGAGGAGCACAGAATTTTGGATATGTGAGTACTAAGAATGTGTTGTTTTCTTGTACAGATGCTCTTTTACTTACGCTGGCATTACATCCTAATAAACTCATAGTAAGTTGAAGATATTATAAATTGAAAATGTATTTAATACAAATAACCTACTAGATATAGTAGACTTGGCCTAGTCTAGTGTACTATTCTAGCCTAGTCTGCTAGACTTGGCCTAGTCTATCTTAAATGTGCTCAGAACTCTTACATTAGCCTATGGTTATCTAACACAAAGGATCTTTTTTTATAAATTGCTGAATATTTCACATAAGAATATTGTACTGCATATCACTAACCTGGGATAGATTAAAATTCAAAGTATGGTTTCTACTGAATCATCATTTTCACTCCATCGTAAAGTCAAACAGTTGTACTATATATGCAAATATATATATGCAAATAAGTGTTTTCCTTCATGCAACTTTCTAGTCTTTAAAATATCCTTTGCTAATGAGCTCCTCCTACTGATTCATGCTGTTTGTGTGCTAAAGATGAAGGAAAACACGTGAGGCTAGATTTGTTCTGATCCATGTACAGAATCAGCTACATAATTGACAGGACCTAATCCAAAATGGAAATTAAAAATTTCAGGACAAGGCCAGGCATGGTGGCTTATGCCTGTAATCCCAAACTTTGTGAGGCCAAGGTGGAAGGATTACTTGAGCCCAGGAGTTTGAGACCAGCCTAGGCAATATAGCGAGACCTCGTCTCTACCAAAAAAAAAAAAAACCAAAAAACTAGATGGGCATGATATCGTGTGCCTGTAGTCCCAGCTATTCAGAAGGCTGAGGCAGAAAGACCAC
The DNA here is from genome assembly GCF_000164805.1 of Carlito syrichta. NCBI lineage: Eukaryota > Metazoa > Chordata > Mammalia > Primates > Tarsiidae > Carlito > Carlito syrichta. Next base: position 277,839 of record NW_007249764.1, read on the forward strand.
CTGAGCCCGGGAGGTTGAGGCTGCCATGAGTCATGATTGTGCCACTGCACTCCAGCCTGGGCAACAAGAGTGAGACCCTGTCTCAAAAAAAAAAAAAAAATTCAGGATAGCAATAGCAAAGTATTAAGCCAAAGGCATGACCCATCTAAGCACAGAGTCCTGTGTGACTGCATTTCACACACCCATGAAGCCAGCCCTACCCATGCACATAAATCTAGGCATAATTTGGAGGATGCCGTTGTTATGATCAACACTGTATTATGTCTCACGTAGTGGAAATAAAATCTATTGTTATTTTACTAATGTATTCGTTTCCTAAGACTGCCGTGATATATTACTACAAGCCGGGGAACTTAAAACAACATAATTGACTCACTCACAGTTCTGGAGGCTAGAAGTCTGACTTCAACTTGTGGGTAGGACCATGTTCCATCTGAAGCAACTAGGGGAGAATTCTCTGACCTCTTCCAGTTTCTGATGGCTCCTGGCACCCTTGGCTGTGGCAGCATCCCTCTCACCTCCACCTCCATCTTCATACAATCTTCTGTATTTATGTGTCTTCTTCTCTTTTTACAAGGACACCAGTCATTGGATTTAGAACCCACTTAGGATGATTTTATCTCGAGATCCTTAACTCATTTCATTTACAAAAGCCTCATCTGCAAATAGGGTCACATTCTGAGGTTTAGTGTAGACATGAGTTTTAGGGGTATACTGTTCAAGCCCATTGTGCCTAGTTACCATGAAATTAGGAAAAGAAAAAAAAATAGACATCATGCCAAGAAAAGTTTATAGTTTATCTTTTGAAAAAATTATCTAGAAAACAAGAGTCTGAGTAGAATTAAAAGGAATACTTTTGCTATGTGGGTAACATTTTAAAATCTCATTTTTCGTGCAAAGAGCCATAACTATCAATTTCTCATAATGGCATGAAAACAGAAATGAATTTAGACAAAAATCCTGATTAAATAAGCTAACCATCATGTTACTTGCTCTCAGCATTCTTGAATTCAGCTTTTATTTTCCCACCTCAGATTAATAAGCATGTATTTTGTCTGAAAGTTTCCCAGACTTAACAATCAACAAATAGTTAAATCAGCTTTTTTTTTAGATCATTCTTATAAGCTTTCAGTTTTGCTTTAAATATAGCTGATCATTTATTCACAAAAATTTTTAAATGATTCAAATTATAATTTTCTTTAAAATTTCTCTAATTCTATGTCAAATGCTGTGACTTTTCCAATTTCTATGATTTCAGGTTTCAATCATTAACTCTACAGATATGACCTTTATTCAGAATTTCACTGGTGAACAGGTAAAGACATTTTAATAACAAATATCTGTGTTAATAGTATCTTATAATATTCATCTCATTCAACAAATATTTGATGAGCACCTACTATGAGCTGGAAACTCGTCTAGACACTGGGGGTGCAATAGTGCATCAGACAGATAAATCCCAACTCTCGCATGGCAGTGAGGTGGCAGGGGAGGGAGAGGACACGGGACAGCTAGTTAGATCCATGATATAAAGAAAATAAAACAGAGTTATATAAGATGGGAGGGAGGTGGTGGGGGAGCCAAAGAGGCCTTCTGAGGTGGTGACCTGTGGGCTGAGATGTAACTGACAAGACACAGTCAACGATGCCATCTTGTCCAGGACAGTCCAGGCAAGGGAATAGCTAATGTGAAGGCATGCAAACTGGAATCAACTGGACATGTCTGAGGAGCAGAATGAAGCCCACAGTGTCTGTAAGAATAGGGAATGTGGGTGCTAACAAGGGAGGGGCCAGGGCGACTCCTGTGAGCCTGGGGAGTGGCAGGTGGATCATATTGGGGACAAGGGATTCTGTTCTAAAAGCAGTGGGAAGCGGTTTTGTGTGAACATGATCTTTTCCGTAGTCTGGAAATATATGAAGATACTGGTCTTAGATATGGAGAGGGGGCCACTGTGATAAGGGCCTTAACTTCCATAATCGACAGATCAAATTTTCAGTTCTCACTTGTCTGAGACCACAGGAAAATCACCTGACCTCTCTGAGTCCTATTTGCAAACCATCGATAAAATGTCTACCTCCCAAGCTCCCTTTGAGAATGAAAGAAATCAAGAATTGTAGGTTACTTATAAAATTTCCTGGCGCATAATAACTACCCAAGAAATGTTCATTCCCTTCCACTCCATTTCCTGTCCTTTCCTTTCAATTAAACAAAAACCATTAAATTTCTATGTGCCATTCAGTCTTCTGTAACTTGAGAAGCATGCAAATACAGGTGCTTACAATGATCATAAATGGCTACTTATCAACTTCAGGAAAATGTAGAGTCCTGGTCTCCATGTTTTAATGCAGGAAATATCCAAAATCAATGAACTCCTTGGGGTTGTAGCTCATATGTGACTATTTACACAGAGAACTACAAATCTCATTTAAAATTAAACACAAACACAAAACTGAGAAAGCAATACATCTACAATTAACCATGTGAATTTAATTCAAAGAGGAGAGAAAATTGGTTATCCAGAGAAACAGATTCAACTCACAACTGACTTCCTTTAGATGGCAGTACCAATTCAGTGTTTAAAGAAATGTGTCTGCCAGGCATGGTGGCTCACACCTATAATCACAGAAGTTTGGGAGGCCAAGGTGGGAGGATCGCTTGAGCCCAAAAGTTTGAGATCATCCTAGGCAACATAGCGAGACCCCATCTCTACAAAAATAATAATAATAATAATAAATTAGCTGGGTGTGATGGTGCATCCCAGCAGTCCCAGCTACCCGAGAGGCTGAGTGGAAGGCTTGCCTAAGTCCAGGAAGTTGACACTGCAGTGAGCCGTGAGTGTGTCACTGCACTCCAGCCTGAGCAACAGAGTGAGACCCTGACTCAAAAAAAGAGAAATGTGTCTCGGCATACAGAGTGGAATAATAGACACTGGCAACTCCAAATGATCGAAGAAGGGTGAGGGATGAAAAATTCCCTATTCGGGTGACAGGTACACCAAAAGTCCAGATATCTACACAATTATATGCATGTCACAAAATTGCACTTGTACCCATAAATCTGTAAAACTAAAAATAAAGATAAAGAAATTACCAGAATCCAAGTTTACTAACAGGAACAAGTGCTTCCTTTAGGTCAAAGATTATTTTTCCTTGTTGGTTTTACCTAGTTGTAATTTTTAAATACGTCATTGTTATTTAAAAAAAAAAAAAAGAAACGTGGCAAGTTTTACCAGGTCACATTATCCAGAAAAACACAGGATGGAGGACGAGGTGTGTGTGGCCTCAGACCACATTGCAACAGGAGGATGGTGGCATCCCGTTTTCAGGCAACTGACCCATTCACAATTGGATCTAGCTTATGACAATGGCTAAGGAACAATATCTAGTCCCTAGGAGGAAAGGACCAGAGCTATGGCTTGTCAAGACTCCACCATTGAGAATCAGGAGAGGGATCCAGTTACAGTGAGGAAGAGAGACAGAAGCCCAGGTTCATTGATTGACTCTTACCAATAGGATGGAACCCAAGGGTACCTAGTATCATCTTAGAGGGGAGGCAGGGATCAAGAACTCACCACCAGACACAGAAACAGGGCCTGTAGTATAACAAGATAGCAAGATTATTCTCGAAGTTAGTGACATTTTGCCTTTTTTTTTTTTTTTAATTTAGAGACAGGGTCTCACTCTGTTGCCCAGGCAGGGGTACAGTGGTACAATCGTAGCTCACTAAAGCCTTGAACTCCTGGGTTCAAGCATTCCTCCTGCCTCAGCCTCCCAAATAGTTGAGATTACAAGAACATGCCACCATACCCACTGAATTTTAAAAATATTTTGTAGAGACAGGGTCTTGCTATGTTGCCCAGGCTGATTTCAAACTCCTGGCTTCAAGCAATCTTCTGGCTTTGACCTCCCAAAGCCTTGGAATTATAGGCATAAGCCATCATGCCCAGCTGCATTTTGCTTTTAAGGAACATAATCTGCTTTGCTGGACAACACTGGCTCAGTAGCTGGCACTTAGAGAGTCTAGGAAATTCCAGGCTGACTGGAAACTGTAGACATCAACTACATATTCTAGCCTGCCCTTGTACAGTTCTTATTTTTTGAAAGCCCTGACTTTACAGAAAAGAGGAAACCTCACCTGCATTTCTTAATATTTCAGTCTCTTGCCCTGAATTTAACAGTTCCTAGAAATGTGTTTGACTTGTTTCCCTGAACACACACCACCCTGTATTTTCCTGATTATTGTGACTTGGCAAAACTTGCCATACTTCTTTAAACAGGGAGCCAACTGTGAGTTGAATTTGTTTCTCTGGGCAGCCAATTTTCTCTCCCCACCACCTACCCAGGTTATGGAGCTTCTAGCACGCCTCACATTTGAACCTGGCCAAGCTGTCTCTTACTTAGCCCTCTGGATCACGGTTGAAAATCTGGACGAACTCCTACCTAAAGATACAAGTCTTAAATAATGGAATTGTTAAGAAACTTTAATGAGCAGGGCTTTTAAAGGAACACAAAGTGGTTTGGACATCTTTTTGCAAAAATTTGAGACTTCTGTCCACTTGTCATTCTGAAATTTGCAATAAAACAGTCACATGTCTCCTGATAGCATTTATGGACGATATAAAGAAATAAGGCTGAGGTGAGAGTGAAGTTGGATGGATTTATACATTTTCAACAACTAGCCCTAAGGGTTGGTAATGAATGGTCTAGTGAGACCCTAGTAGTATTTTTCTTTTGCCCAGATCTGTTTTTTATATTTTTATAATTAGATGCTTTTAAACATTGTAAAATTGGGCCTTCTATAACCTCTCGTCCTCAAAACTACCTAGTTCTGCAATCCTGAACCTCAGAAGTTAACATATAAATGATGACTTTCCTTCAAGTGAAGGCCACACAATGCCACACTGGGAATAAATATTTTACCATATATGAGGGGGGACCCCCCACAAACCAGGAATTTATTTATTAAAACATTGTGTATTCTTACCTGTTTAAACTTCAAGCACCTTCAAAGTACTCGTCATTTGATGTAGCACACCTATGGAGAGACTTTTTTCACTGCTCAAACATTTTTTGAACTTCTTGATTTGGATGCCTTTTAGTGCTTCTGGTCATTTTTTATTTCACCTCTTCCACGTTGGCAAAACGTTTCTCTTTGAGGAATTTTTTCATCTGGGGAAACAAAAAAAAAAAGTCGCTTGGGGTAAGATCAGGTGAATAAGGAGGGAGGGACATAGGGATCGTTTTGTTTGGGGCCCCAAACTGCTGAACATCCGGCATGGTGTGAACAGGTGTGCTTGTAAATCACCCATCATGAAATGGGCAAATGCATCCAAAGAATCTCCATTAAAAAAAAAAAAACTTCATTAAAGCCGAACGCAGCCTCTCACAGCAATGCTAGCTGGTACACTGATGTCAATGAGTTCCTTGAATAGTTAGTGGCGAAAGCCTGTACTACAAGGGGCCCGCCCTCAAAAGACAATTTCGTTGTTGTTGTTTGGGTTTGGGGGTTTTATTTTTGTGTGTCTCTTCTTGTATGTTTGAAATAGAGAAAAGAGGTTGGAGAATTGAGTGACTGCATACCACTTAATTCATGTGTTCATTCCCTCTGCAGAGTACTTAGCACCTGTCACTCACTTTGGTCCAGACACTGGTCAGGAAGTGCAGATCAAAGAATAAACAAAACAGACCAAAGTCTCTGCCTTCCGTGGGGTACACTTTCTAATGGATTATACGTTAAATAAATGAGTACATGATGCGGGGGCTGAGTCACCTAAAACACTGGATGACCCTCTATGGAAACAAAACTGGCACAGTGAAACAATGGCATGAATCTGAAAATAGTATAAATCCTAAAAATACAGGTGAAAAAACAAAAATTTCAGAGAGAAAATACAGAGAGGTCGTCCTCTATGGGTATGCTACTTACACTCATAAAAAAGGATTTAGGAGCTTTTGTGGACTGTGTGCTCAATATAGATTGAAACTGAGAGGTGGATTCTCCAAAATGAAAACCATCTTTATGCTTCAGTAATAGAAAGAGCCCAAAGGAGGACACATAAATCCTACTTGACTCTTGTCTCGAAATGCATTCACATGTGTCATCTGCTCTTTTGGTACCATGTGGTATCTCTAAGAAAGAGGGAGAGGCTGGGCTCTGTGACTCAGCCTGTAATACCAGCACTTTGGGAGGCCGAGTCGAGTGGATTGCCTGAGCCCGTGGGTTCGAGACCAGCCTGGGCAACTTGGTGAGACCTCTTCTCTACAGTAAATCAAAAATTAACTGGGCATGGTAGTGCACACCTGTAGTTCCAGCTATTTGGAAAGCTGAGGCAGAAGGATCGCCTGAGCCCAGCAGGTCAACACTGAGGTGACCATGAGTGTGCCACTGCCCTCCAACCTGGGCGACAGAGTGAGACTCCAACTCAAAAAAAAAAAAGAAAAGAAAGGACAAAATGGTGAACATTTTAAAAAACATGTCATATTAGACTTTTCACGGAAGTGGAATTAGGTTTATTCTGTGAGTTTCTAGATTGCAGAACCAGGTAAGAGTAAGAAGTTGTAGCAGGGCCAAATGGGATGACTGCTGGACATCTTCAGAGGATATCCAAGCAGATGTCATGGTTACTATGAGGAAAATTATTCATAGGGTCAGGGGTTAGACTAAATGACTCAGACTCTGACCACGTCCAAGAGTCTATGAATTTAAATGCAAAAATGTACTACAATGAGATAAATCTTTCAGAAAGAATGAAGAGGTGACTATAAAAACGACTTTTTGAACATAAAAAGTCATTATGGTTTTCTTTTGCAGATGGCATCTTATTTTGGATACACTGTTGTAGTATCAGATGTTAACAATGATGGGTAAGTTTATACTATCTCCCACACTCACTGTATTTTATCTTCATCCATAAAGATATTATATTTTGCCTTCACAAAATACATCCTTCCATACTTCCTCCACAAGATAGAACCTCTCTTGTTTTAACTTTTTGGGTTCAGGACAAGAAGATGCATCTATTAAAGAATTCTCTGTCATCCTATTTTATATCTTTATTGAGATTTTCCACATCTGCCACTTCTAGAAGAGAACTATTTATTTCGTTTTATTTTTAATTTTATGAAATGAATAGTCTCCAGCCATTCAAAAATCCATAGCAAATGAGGACATTCATCTGTCTTTCATCACTTCTAGGCTTTTCCCTTTAGCATGGGACACATTCATCAAACATTTGCACATCAATGGATTTTTTTCTCCTGACATTGCTTTAACCAATATACTAGTAACACCCATAGAGAAGAAGAAATCATAATATTATTTTTCAGATTGTGATAGGAGATTACAGTTGAGCTTGGACCAAACAGCATGGTGAATTATGGTTGTGTTTAAGTAATTACTTCAACAATAAACATTATTTAACACCCCTTTGATTCACTAAAACTATTTGACAGGTGAATTAACAAATCATTGAGTAAGAAAACCATCAGGTTGAGATGTACTGATTATCTATCCAACAAATATTGTTGAAATAATGACTATGTGCCAGCCTTTGTTCTTGGTGTCCAGAAACAAAGGTGGATACAACAGATGGGGTCTCTGCCCTCAGGGAGCTCATATTTTCATAGAAAGCAAATATCTGAAGAATCCTTGCTATGTTCCAGGGTCTGGGCTAAACACTTTAGACACATCTTTGATAGATATTTTCTGTGACCTTCACATAGTTATCAAAGTACTTTATATATACATTTTTTTGTGGTGCATGATTGGAGATAAACTTAAGAACTTTTTGTGTCTTTTGGAAAATGTCTTTTTATTATTCTTTTATTGACTGTATACATTTCTTGAACATCTACTGTGTACTATCAAGCTCTGTTCTAGGTGCAGGGGCATAGCAGAGAAATTCATAACTTCATGAAGGTTATACTAGAGTGAAGATGGTGGGAGCTATAGGCAACACAGAAATAAGGGTATTATTAAGACAACAAGAGGGTAGAAAGTAAGCAAGATGTCCTTTAGTAGCTGAGTCAATAAATAAACTGATACATCCAGATGATAGAATTTTATTCAGCACTAAAGATAAATGAGCTATCAAGTTACAAAAAGACTCAGAGGAAATTTATATATGTGTTTTTTTTTATTTTTTATTTTAAAGATGTGGGGTACAATTCAGGATTAAGTATACAAGTGGACATTGTACAGGTAAAGTTTGGGCCTCTCTTTGGTACCCACTTTGCCTGGTTTGAGATCAGGTACTCTTATGGATATTGTGTCCCCACCTCCACCCTGGCAGTATCCTGCTACTACAAATCCCTTTCTTATAGTAAATGTTCAGGGTCCGCCTATGAGTGAGTACATATGGTACTCTGTTCTTTGTTTCTGTGATAGATCACTGAGTATGATAGACTCTAAATTCATCTAAGTTGCTGCGAAGTCTATATGTTTGTCCTTCTTTATGGCTGCATAATATCCCATTGTGTATATGTACCACATTTTTGTTAGCCAGTCCAGTTTTGATGGGCAGCACGGTTGGTTTCATGTTTTTGCTATTGTGAATAGTGCTGCAGTAAACACGCATGGGCAGGTATCTTTTCTGTAGCACAGTAGGGGGATTGCTGGGTCATATGGAAGGTCAATTTCTAGTTTTTTTAGGAATCACCACACTGTTTTTCATAGAGGTTGAACTAGTTTGTATTCCCACCAGCAGTGTAGAAGCATTCCCTTTCCTCAACTGGAAAGAACCTTAAATGCGTATTCCTGAATAATAGAAGCCAATCTGCAAAGTCCACGTACTGTATGATCCTGACTACATGACATCCTGGAAAAGACATAACTGTGGCCAGTGGTTCTGAGGAAGAACAGGGAGATAAACAGGTGGAGCACAGAAGATATTTAGGGCAGGGAAACTACTCTGTAGGATGCTATAATGGTGGATACATGTCGTTATATGTCTGTTAAAGCCCATAGAATTTACAACACCAAGAGTGAACTCAATGTGAACTAGGGACTTTGGCTCATAATGATGTATGGATAGAGGTTCATTTGTACCATTCTGGTGGGGGATGGGATGGAGGAGGCTCTGGGGGGCAAAGAGAGAGTCATGTGGGAATTCTTGAGCTTTCTGCTCACATTTATTTTGAATCTAAAGCTTCTCTAAAATTAAATCCACTAATTAAAATTGAAAACATAAAAACGGAAGGGAGATAGAAAGTATTGGGAAGGATTCGGCCTTAAATTGGGTAGATCAGGAGGGCCTCAGTGACACAACTGAGGAAAGACCTGAGGGAGTCAAGAAACAGCCATGATGATATATTGGGGAGGCATGTTCCCGGTGAAGGAGCATAGTGCAGATTCCCCAAGGTAGGAGCCCCCAGTATAGCTGAGGAATAGCAAAGAGACATAGAGAGTGAATGGCGGGAAACCAGATCCTGAAGGTGTGTAGGCCGCTGCATTTACTCCAAACCACTGCACTCGCTGCCACACAGGCTGTGCCATGGACCACAGTGAGTGTGTTTCCAAGAAGAATACAGCATCCTGTGAGCCATGGACATCCCAGGCTTTGGCGGTGTCCTCTGTCTGCCTTGTCTTGATGGCCGTGGGGCCTTCTGGAAACCTGTCGCCATGAGCCAGATGAGGCAGGCCAGTAGGCTGATCCAGAGTAAAAACATTAGAGGAAATAGCAGTAGCTGTGCTCCGGATATATTTTGAAGTTCTGGTTGAATGCCAGTCTTAACATGAAAGCAGGTAATTTAAAATTAAATTGCTTTATCGTCAGTTATCCGAGTAGTTTAAAGAAAGTAACTGTTAGGCCCGCCATTCAAGATTTCCAACTTGCTGTTGGGTATGGTGGCTCATGCTTGCATTCCCAGCACTTTGGGAGGCCGAGGCAGGAGGATGGCTTGAGGCCAGGAGTTCGAGACCAGTCTGGGCCACATAGCGACACCTCCGTCTCTATGAAAAAAGAATTTATATACATGAAACCAAGATTTCCAACTTGGATAGACTACTTGTTATCAAAGCCTTTTAGTAATTTAGATAGAAAATAACTGACGAAGAACTTGAAGCCCAAACAAGGCATGCCATCCAGAGTTAGTAAGCCTATTCTATGGTGAAAACAAGAAATCAACTTGGATGGACCTAGAGACCATAATACTGAGTAATCTATCACAGAAACAAAGAATTGAGTATCACACATGTTCTAACTCATAAGCGGACCTTGAACAACTATCATAATACTATAAGAAAGGGATTGGCGGTAGTGGGAAACTGCTGGGGTGGAGGGACACACCTCATCAACAAGGGTACCAGCATAATGAACATTTGTATGACTAACCCTTAGTTGTACCCCACATCTTTAAAATAAAATAATAAAATAAAATAAATCCTACTATGGCCTTTCAGATACACACAGACACATTTCTCTCAACTCACAGTCACATAGTAATTCCTTTGCCATACAGATTTACTCCACGTGTTCCCTCCCATAGGCCACTCCAGTTTTGAGACCTTGTGACTTTTCCCAGGTTTCACAATATGCCCTGCAGGGCAATCTCTCCTTCCTGGAAACATGCTCATTCTAGTCCATAACAAAGTTTTGTGACAATGTTTATAGTATAATTTTTTTTTTTCTACGTTAAGAGAAAAAAAATCTTGTAGGGAAAGGAGCTCATGTGTTTCCTGCTGATCAAAACAACATGGTCGTAACAAACACAGGACTTTTCAAGTGATAATTTGTTCTTTCTTGGTGTTCTTAAAAATTGTTATGCATACTCTTTCTTTTTTATTGGGTAGTGTTTTCTGAATTCTTTAGATCTCAATGAAGAATATGTCCTTTAACGTAATATTGCCATCCATAAAGGTAAAGGGCTCGCAGAGTCACAGTCTGTATAGCGTGCTGTTTTTAATTACTTGGATGCTATGTAAATTCAAGGTTCTATGATAAATAAGTATGCTCTGGAAGCAATTGAGATTGGTCAAAGAAAGATCCCAGATAAAGATACACAACTCAAATAAAGTCTGGAGTAACCATAATGATGATATATATAGTATATTTATAGAGTGAAAAAAATCATTTGGCTAGATAATTTTTCATGGTTCAGAAGTAAGGACTCCCCACATACACATTTATGGGATTAAACCAGACTTTTCTGTCTCCAACCAGGAGATAATTAAGTACTATTGTACATGAAGTTATCTAGCAAACATTCTTTGAAAACTTTTATCTTCCACAATGCCAACAAAAGCCAGGTCCCTACGAAGGTTCCAAAATCTCAACATCAGGAAAAAAGAGTGTCAATAAGTGACCAAACACGTAAACTGGTGGAAATTTTTTCCAATTTTTTTAAATTAAGAAAAATCTCCCAGTATGATGAGTGGACACCAAACATTTTGTCTCAACAGTTGTGTGTATGCTGGTTGGTGGTTGACATTATCAAACCTGTGATGGTTTTGAAAATATAAACAAGCTGGCAAAATTATCTTCAGTTTATTTATCTTAAGACAGCCAGTACTATAAACTTTGTCAATGTAAACTTAGAAATTTTCTGGACAAACTTGTTAACAACACAAATGGAAATGGCATTTTTTAATGTTGTGCCCAAGTAAACAAATCTGTTGGATTTTTTTAAATGTTTGCTTTCCTTTATGGCTTTTGAATCATATCATATTTATACTATTTAAGAAATTCACAGGTTACAATTTAATCTATTGACCATTTTCTACACTCCTACTGTTTATAGCTTCTGCAGGGCCAAACAGAGTTAAATTTATTAGATTCTTAGCAGTTAATAAACTTGAGAGCAATTTAAAGAAAAATCTATTTGAAAGGAAGTAGCTGGTCGGGCATGGTGGCTCAGCCTGTAATCCCAGCACTTTGGAGGCCGAGAAGGGAGAATTGTCTGAGCCCAGGGATTCAAGATCAGTCTGGGCAATTTGGTGAGACCTCATCTCTACAATAAATCACAAAAATTAGCTGAGCATGGTGGCATGCATCTGTAGTTCCAGCTACTTTGAAGGCTGAGGTGGAAGGATTGCCTAAGTCCAGCAGGTTAAGGTTGTGATGGCCATGAGCCTGCCACTGCACTCCAGCCTGGGCAACAGAGTAAGACTCTAACTCAAAAAAAAAAAAAAAAGTAAGGAAGTAGCTTATAGCTTTGGGTGACTATGTTTTTATGCTAGATTTAGTTCATGTATGTACATTCATACAGTATGTATCATTATGATAAAATTAGGTAGAAAATCTAGAAAAATAAATCATAAGGAAGTTGTAGACTAAATTAATTTCTGTACTTCGGTTGGTAAGTTACATTAGTCCTTTCCTATTATCATAAAACAATTAGGTTGATATCTATCTACTCTATAGTCTACTAATCTACATTCTTTTAACAAATAACAAATAACTACATTCTGAATATTAGTCATGGTTACTAGCATGCAGAACGTATTGCTGGGGGAAAAAAGAAACAGAAAAGTTTATATGTTAAATCAGTACATGACTGAGTCTGTTTTTGGTTGTTATAAGTGGATACCTCAGGCTGGGTAACTTATAAAGAAAAGACATTTATTTCTTACAGTTCTAGAGGCCGAGAAGTCCAAGGTCAAGGGACCGCATCTGGTGAGGGCCTTCTTGCTGGTGGGGACTCTGCAGAGTTTCAGGGTATTGAAGGGTCACAGGATGAGGGACAAGAGCATGCCAGCTCTAGTCTCTATTCCTCTTCTTATAAAGCCACCAGTCCCATCTTGGAGCCCCTCCCTGATGACCTTATCTAATCCCAATTACCTCCCAAAGACCCTACGTCCAAATACCATCAACATATGAATTTCAAGATTGAGTTTCCAACACATGAGATTTGAGGGACATATTCAAAGCATAGTGACCTATTTATCCCATTTGGCCATAGAAAACCTAAGTTCAGGTTCTTCATATTGAATATTTTCATTGGTGGACTTTCTCACACTTTCTCTCTTTATCACTCTATTTATGTTTTGCTTTTGAGGAAAATATTTGTAATGTTCTATCTCAAGCCACATGTGAGGGATGAGATTATGAGAGCCTGACATTATATTAGATGATCAGCGTGGATTTAGACATTAAAAAGAGACCAGAGTAAGACCTGTGTGAATGCTAACAGAGACTTAAAGAAAACTCTACTTAAATATTTGACATGTCAGATAAAAACGAAGTTTAATATATACATTTCTACTTTTATGAAATGCCTTTATATCATAGCTTAGATATCATCCAGACCACCAACATGATCCAGAGAATACAATTTTTAGTGAACACCATATCATTAACTATTTCTTGCTCATTTTTCCTTTTTTTAGATTAAAAATCACCAATACATTTTTAGATTTCTCTATATTTACATATGTATTCTTTTTAAATGGTATCCAACCTATTATGTACTAATACCAGAAGATTAATAAAAATACCCTTATTAATAAATAGTAAAGTACATAAAACATTTTCAAACTTTAAGCTTGAATTGGGTATACTCAAAAAAAGAATTTGACAAACATTTTGAAATAGCTTGATGGCAGACGTAATCTACTACAATGGTTTTTCAACCATTTGATGCCTATGGTCCATAATTAGAAATATATTTGACATTGCAACTCAGTATACACACACACACACAAACACACACATACACCTGAAACAAGTTTCACAGAACAGTATTTTTCCTTATTATATATAATGCATTCATTCTATTTTCTATTTTTTAAAATTTAAAAAATGTTGGTCAAGACCCATAAAATTGATTTCACAATCCACTAGTGGGTTGCAAATCAAGATTTAAAACACCAGCCCAAACAATAATTTCTATTGTGACTCTTAAGTGTTATTATATAAGATAATATTTATAATAAGTGCAAAATATTCTACAAGGCACATGGTACCAATTGAACCCAAGACTGCTAATGTCTCTCAACCCTATGAGAACACAATTATAAATTAAGAACAAATGCCTCTGTTTCTTTTTGGAGTTTGGAACATTTTAGGAGACTTACACTTAAGTATCTAGGGCAATATATGTCTAAGGAAATAAATCAGTGCTGTCCTATTTCTCCAGGATTCAAGAATTCCAAGGATATGTTAGTCTTTTATAATAAGTTTAATAATTTTGTTTATTTCTAGAACTAATTGTTGGCAGTGAGAATTGTATTGGACCAATTGTGTCAGTCTCATGTATGTTCTTACCCTAACGGACCAATTATACAGCTTTATTCCTTCACCATAGAATGAGAAAATGGTCCTGCTAAATTCCTGCAGGAGAACCAGTGATTTCAGATGTTTGATTTAGAGGCCATAAGGCAGCCACACACACAATTAGGTATTTAACAAGTGCCTCTCATACTGACAATAATAATATCAACAACAGAGGCAACCAAGGCGCCTCAGAGTTGAGTCAAGGACTGAAAGAGTCCAAATCCTGGCACTCCTTTTAGCCTGGAGCATGGCAGTGTGACCGTGTGACAATGTGACAAGCAGTAGGATCTTTTTTCAAAATAAGAAAATGTAGTTGCAACATTTTCAAGAAAACATTTTACCTGAGTTTACAAACCCAACTTCTGGTTTGGAATTTGGGGCCAAAATAATAGCTATTTCTCAGGTCTATCAAACCCACAGTCCCTCACTTCCTTGGTAAAGTTGGGGCGTTTGGAAATGGCCCAAAGTGCTGGCCCGTATGTTTCATCTCCTCTGTGGGTAGACACGTAAAAGTAGAAACAAGATGAAGAGTAACCTTGGGATAGTCTGGGGACTCTTCACCTTGTTTCTGTTTTCTACTAAGGTGGGAGGGAGAAGGCAAGCGCACATTGCTTTTTAAACAAAAACTCTTTCCATTCACATTGTTATGACATCTGAAAATACTTCTTTTTTTTTTTTTGAGCTGAAGTCTCACCCTGCGGCCCAGGCTGGAGTACAATGGTATGCTCATGGCCACCCCAGGGTTGACCTGCTGGGCTCCAGTGATCCTTCTGCCTCAGCCCTCCAAGTAGCTGGAACTACAGGCATGTGCTGCCACATCCAGCTAATTTTTTTATTTTTTGTAGAGCCGAGGTCTCACCAAGTTACCTGGGCTGTTCTTGAACCTGCAGGCTCAGGCAATCCACTTGCCTCGTCCTCCCAAAGTGCTGGGATTACAGGCTGAGCCACCGAGGCTGGCCAACATCTGAAAATAGCTCAACAGCTAGCCCAATGCCTTTATAATAGCTACTATTTATTAAATGCTACAGAGAGAGAGAGAGAGAGAGAGAGAGAGAGAGAGAGAGAGAGATTTCAGGCAATGCTTCCAAAGAAGTAGCCTATTTCTGCATTATCCACATTTTAGAGAGAGAGCGTAGAGGAACTTCTTCAATATGACACATCTAGTTACTAAAAGAAATGTTACTAAAAGAAATGTTAAATCTAGATCAGTATGATACCAAACTCATAATT
Organism: Carlito syrichta; assembly: GCF_000164805.1. Classification (NCBI taxonomy): domain Eukaryota; kingdom Metazoa; phylum Chordata; class Mammalia; order Primates; family Tarsiidae; genus Carlito; species Carlito syrichta. The sequence continues at coordinate 293,278 of NW_007249764.1, forward strand.
TTCCTCATATTATCTGGATTCAACTTAAATTTTGTGGGTATCTATTATTTTTTTTTAATAGGCTTTTTCTTTTTTAGTGCAGTTTTAGGTTTACAGAAAAACTAGGTGGCAGGTAGAGTTCTCGTATACTTTCTCTCCTCTGCCTCAGTTTCCACTATTAGCATCTTGCCGTGGCGTGACCTATTTCTTATCACGGGTGTGCTCTTTGTGTCGTAGTTTTATGGGTTTTGCCAAATGCATGTTGCCATGTTACAATTTCATACAGAGTAGTTTCACGGCCCTAAATGTCCCCTGTGCTTCTTTTGTTCATTCCTCTCTGCTCCCCCTCTCCCACCAATCACTGATCTTTTTACTGTCTTCCTAGCTGTGCCTTTTCCAGAGCGTCATATAGTTAGGATCCTACAGTATGTAACCTCTTCAGATTGGCTCCTTTCACTTAGCAATACGCATGTAAGTTTCCTTCATGTCTTTTGTGTGTGTGTCTTGATAGCTCATTTCTTTTAATTGTTGAATAATATTTCATTGCATGCTGTACCTCAATTTGTTTATCTATTCACCTATTGAAGAGTATCTCGGCTGCTCCCAAGTTTTGTCAATTATGCTGCTTATATTTGTGTGGAGGTTTTTGTATGGACATATGTTCTAAACACACTTGGATAGCTACTCAGGAACACAATTGTGGGAGCATATGATAAGCCTATGTGTAGCTTTGTGAGAAACTGCTAGATTCTCTCCATTCGGTGCTGTCAGTGTTTGGAATATTAGCTGTTCTAAGATTTGTGGTGGTATCTTGATGTTTTAATTTGCAATTCCTAATGATATATGACACTGAGGATCTTCTCGTATGCTTGTTTGCTACATGTGTATTTGTTGATGAGGTGTCTATGCAAATCTTTTGTCCAATTTTTAATGGAATTGTTTCTTTTCTTATTGTTCTTACTGGATATTGTATATATAACACAGATTATGTATAGTAATGATAGTACATAATAATAACAATATACTATATATGTGATTGTTACATGCTGTTGTTATTTCATAGTGCTGAGTTTGAATAATTCTTTGTATATTTTACCTTTCCAATTAAATTTGTTGGAATCCCCCCAGAACCAAGCACACCCGGGCCACTCACTGCTCCTTGAATCCACTCAGGGGCACTTGCCTTAGCTCAAATACTGTCACCTGGAAAGCCTGTCTCTAGATCTACCTGTCAGGATCCCACCCACGTCCAATGACATCTCCTCCATGGAGCCTTTCTTAGTTACCCCCAGACACCCAGCCTCTCCCTTGTCTGGTGTCCCCAGCGTCAATTTGGATATCTCATATTATTTTTCCCAATCTGCCTTGTTTATAGTTAAATGAGCAACAATTTAACCTAATGTGTAAATTAATTGGGACCCAATGGGCTGGTCTAATAATAATCATTGCATTATTTAAATCACTTGTCATAGTATCTTAAACATAGTGGATTTACAAGATGTCTATTGACTCAGAATGAGAAATAGATAGTAGATAAACACCAAAGGAAAGGCAAAAAGTCAGGGGAGATTAAAACAATGTCAGAGCGATTGTCTGCTCAGGTCTTAAAGGAAGTTTCTTGTTCTCAGTAATTGCTCCCACTTCATCCCTGCCTTTTGATACTAATAATGTTAAAGACCTACATGATACATGGTATAGAATTTATTAATATTCTTCATATAAATTTATGTTATTTATGCATTTAATTAATGCAGTTACTTTATTTGATGATGATGATGTTCTTTATATGTCACCTTATTATTTTATATATTACTTATATAATACACAACATATTAATATAGTTATATGAATAATTATATATTAATAGCATACTGTTTTATATATTATAAGCAATTCATAAATATAAATAACATACTGGATGATATAGAGTATTAATTTTATATATTCCATATAATGATATATAAATGTATAGCTAATATACATTGTTATACTATTAATATACATGAATGATATGTAACTAAATTAATGATAATAATTAGTAATTAGTTTACTTGAAAATTTCAGCATATTACCTAATCTACATAGGCATAAAAGTCAAGTGCAAATTCGTGTTCCTACCTCAGGTTTTCCTTCAGATTGTTGTATCTGCCTGGATAGAGCTGTCTGCAGACTCACTTTATTTTTTTTGTTATTATTTTTTTTAAAAGGTGATTTAGCATGTTTATTTACTTCAATATTCTTTAAGATTTCCCAGTATGAAATTTTGCAATAATCTTTTCTGGAATATCAAAATTATTTACAATATTTATACATACTTTCTTAACAGATTCACTTTAGTAGAGGTCTTTAGTATAGATCAAATTGCATATTTTGACTGGTAGGACTTTCAAAAAGTTTGAAATAAAAACCATACATGCCTATGTTTACAAATAACCAATAGTTAGAAGGCTTATGGCAAAGAAAAATTTTCCTGTCCTATTTTTTCCTGCCCTTCTGGCTCTGTGAAGGAAACCTCTTTAAACACTTTTGTTTTTTAATCTTCTGATGTTTATGCCTTTCTCTCTAAATAATTTGTGTAGGTGTCTGTTTCTTAAATTTTTCTAACCTTAAAAATTATCTATTAGTTTTCTGCTATAATCTACATAAATATAATCTACATTAATGATCTACATAACTAGACATTTTCAACTGGGATGAAAAATTTGTTTTCTCCCTTTCTAGCCACCTTACACATCTCTGGCCTCTGTTTTATTTAACTAGAGGTAGCAAAAGGAAAGGGAAGAACAAAATTGATTTTAAACATTATTACTGCAAGAAAACTGCATAATTTAAATGTATGGTCCTATAAATTATAGACTATTATCTACTTTCACAAAAACCTTTTTAGGCATTGATGTGTATTCTGCGTGTAACTACAGTTTCTGGAAATGGACTAAAAGACTGAAAAAGGTGAAATATCTGTGGTTTTCTTAAAGTAGTCATTTTTAACATAACTAAAAAGTTGTATGATAATTGAACAACTCTTCTTTTCTTACCATTCTAGTCTATAGACATAACAAAGCAATGAAAGAAATATGATTATTGTAAATTGACTCTCAGAAAAGTGAAAATACCGAAGAAATGTACTAATCGAGTTGATAACAAACGAAAGACAACTCTCGTATCTGTCAGTGCACTGACTGCTCTTTTTATTCCCTACAGAATGGATGACATCCTAGTTGGGGCACCCCTCTATATGGAACGAGAATTTGAGAGTAATCCCAGAGAAGTAGGGCAAATCTACCTGTACTTGCAAGTGAGCTCCCTCTTCTTCAGGGACCCCCAGGTGCTCACCGGCACTGAGACTTTCGGGAGATTCGGTAGTGCTGTGGCACACTTAGGAGACCTGAACCAAGATGGATACAACGGTAATTTAAACCCATGTGTGAAAGTCAGTTATACATCATAATTTCATGTTACGATTGCACAAAGAAAACAATGACTATTTTAAACAGTGGTGTATGGGGGTACAGTTATTATTGCTTTATTTTTTTTGAGTTGGAGTCTCACTCCGTGGCCCAGGCTGGAGAGCAGTGGCACATTCATGGCCACCCCAGCGTTGACCTACTGGGCTCTGGTGATCCTTCCTCCTCAGCCTTCCAAGTAGTTGGAAATACAGGCACATGCTACCACACCTGGCTGATTTTTGATTTTTTTTTTTTTAATTGTAGAGACAAGGTATCACCTAGTTGCCTGGGCTGTTCTTGAACCTGTGGACTTAGGCAATCCACTTGTCTTGGCTTCCCAAAGTGTGGGATTACAGGCTGAGCCACTGATCCCGGCCTATTGCTATTTTTAATAAACTACCATAGATCTCATGGCAACTTTATGTTTTGACTACATGGAAATTTTCTCAAGTTTGCTTTCATCTGTCTTGTAATAGCTCTCAATAGTGGCAGCAGACACTTATAAAATTGATGTTTGGATTTGGTGACCTGAAAAGAACTAAAGAATCTTTTATATAGAGAGAGTCAAGCCAAATATATGCAACTATATTGCCTCTGATTAACCTGTATCGGTTATGTATAGATTATGCTGGCTTTATTTTGGTCTGTAAACTTCACCTTAAAGGTAACTTCAATGTCTATAAAAAAGGACAATTAAACCCTTAGCTTAGGCTTGTAGTTCTTCAAGTTAGAATTGTGAATCCCTTCTAAGTACCCTCTCCTCAGAAAGACATGCACATTCACACAAAATTTTGCATACATTTTCAAGACCTTTAGGTTAAGGATGGAGGTACAGTGGGTTTCTTGATTGAAGTCAAGGTAGTCGCAGGAATTTGCTCTAACAAAAGTAGCCTCAGGGGTATTGACAGCGGATCAGAATTCATTGTAGCGTTGAAATGTTATTGTGCTCTTAAGATTTCTTTGAAGAAACAGTTCTCAGTTAGTAATTTTTAAAGTCTCATAAAGCATAAGTACATATTAAAAACTTATGGTTCCAGAGAAATTTTTTTGTTAAAGTTCACCTTTTAGTGACTTGCTGCTTTCCAAAACTGCCCCCTGCCTGATCACCCGAGTGAAATACATAAGGCTGGCCATTGTTCTGTTAAGCACCAGCCAGGCCATGTGTTCTTTGAGTTATGGCCGCCATGTTTCCTAACTTTGGCCCCCTCCCTTACCATGGGGAGGTGAGTCTCCTCTCTCTCTCTAATTTACTTTCTAAGTAAACTATATTTTCTAATCTAAAAAAAAGAGAAATACACAATGCTAAATTATCTATGGCATTATCTTTTAAAGTCATATTTTCTTCTATTTGCCTTTTTCTCTCAAAACTTTCATATTTTTTAAAACTAAGAGAAGCGTTTTTAATGACACAAAAGGGGAGTTTAGCCTTTCTGAGCTTTGATGTCCTTGAGTGTAAAGAATGTAAAATCATGCCAAGCTCAATGAGTAAATGAGGGGACAGAGGTTAAGTCACTGGCTTAGAAGAAGTAAAGAAAATATTCCTTCTCTCCCGCCACAGGACAATATCTTTATTTTCTACCACAACCTGAGTTTTTGGGTCACTTATCCTTACCTGTTAAAAACAAGTGAAGCCAGACTCGGTGGCTCAGCCTATAATCCCGCACCTTTGGGAGGCTGAGGTGAGTGGATTGCCTGAGCCCGCGGGTTCGAGACCCGCCTGGGCAACTTGGCGAGACCTCATCTCTACAATAAATCAAAAAATCAGCCGGGCGTGGTAGTGCATGCCTGTAATTCCGGCTACTTGGAAGGCTGAGGCGGAAGGATCGCGGAAGCCCAGCAGGTCGAGGCTGCGGTGGCCGGGAGCGGCCACTGCACTCCAGTCCGGGCGACAGAGTGAGACTCCAACTCAAAAACAAAAACAAAAACAAGTGGATTTATATGCCTCATTAACATAGTGAACATAGAGTCTCAGTGTATTCAGGCTTATCCACACATGAGAACATATACTGTAGTCCACTGGGGCGGACTATTATGTTAGTTGGGTTATTAGAACATAAGTAAGTATATCTTCTTCAAACACAACTAAGTACTTACAGTACTGTTCAAGACAATCCGGACAAATGTATGGAAGGTCAATGGCATATTGAAGTAGAGTCAGGTGACAGAACTCTTGCTAGGCTTTCCAATATGAATGAGTTTTCCTGCCTCATGGGACTAGGTAACTATTACATGTTGCAACCTTTGCGAACTCTGATTTTACTTTTTTTTTTCTTGAAACAAGAATTTCCTAGGGACCCTGCTAATGTACCTCACCTGGTCCCCCTAGCCCATGATCTGTAATCTCATCCGGCAGCTCGCTCCTGCCACTCCTCAAATAGGACAAGCTCCTTCTGCCCTTGGGCCTCTGTGCAGTGGTTGCTTCCACTTGAGTGTTCTTCCCTCTGATTTTCACGTGGATGGTTCCTTCTTGTTCTTAAACTTCGGTTTAAGCGCCAGCCACAGAGACACATTGTCTGACCACCTTTGGCCAGGTGTGGTAGTTCACACTTGTAATCCCAGCACTTTGGGAGGATGAGGAGGGAGGACCACTTGAGCGAGTTCAAGACCAGTCTGGGCAACATAGTGAGACCTCATCTCCACAAAAAAATTAAAAAATTAGCTGGCACAGTGGTGCCCACCTGTAGTGCCAGCTACTCAGGAAGCTGAGGCATAAGCATCACCTGAGCCCAGGAGGTCGAGGCTCCTGTGAGCTATGGTCATGCCAGTGCACTCCATCCTGGGCGACTGAATGAGACCATGACTCAAAAAATAAAAATAAATAAATAAAAATACAATGAAAACAGCAGTCCAACCACTCCCTGTTGTATTCATATTTTTAAGATTCTCTATATGTCATTTATCACTTTTGATATTTTCTTGATGATTTCTCTCTTCAAATTGTCTATTACTTATACTAGAATATAAGCTTTCTAAAAGTAGAACCTTTGAGTATCTGATTTACTGTTGTACCTACTGCATCTGTTAGATGGATAAAAGATAATAAATAAATTGCTGTTGTTGCAAAGTCTACAGAATTTTCATGAAAAACATAATAAACCCTTTGGACTTTATGATATTGTTTTTCATTTTACTGAATGCTATATCTAAAACAACATTATTTTTTTTTGAAAACTATGTTTCTGTGTCTCTGTAGACATTGCCATCGGTGCACCCTTCGCAGGCAAGGATCAAAGAGGCAAGGTGATCGTTTACAATGGGAACAAGGACGGCTTAAACACCAAGCCTTCCCAAATTCTGCAAGGAGTGTGGGCCTCGCAGGCTGTTCCTTCCGGATTTGGCTTTACTTTAAGAGGAGATTCAGACATAGACAAGAATGATTACCCAGGTAAGGTTTTCTTTCTTTTCCCACATGAGAGCCACTTCCTGGATAGAGTCTATTCTCTGGAAAACGCATCATGTGAAAACAGTTCTATCCTACAGAAGAAGGTCAGGTTTAAACATGGCACAGGTTTTTTGTGAATGATTCCAGAGTGACTTTCATGAGAATTTGAAGGAAGACAAAACAAACACTCCCTTTCCTGTCAAGAGCAGTGATAGAAAGGCAAGCTGGCTTAAAAAATTGCATTGGATGTAACTTGTCAATTTCACAACCCAACCTTTCATTTGAAACTACTTAGTACTATGGCCTCTGTTGACAAAGACAGTTTGCATCAGACACCTTTCTGGAGCACTGTATCCTATAATTCCCTTTTGAGCTCATATTTTCTATTGATGAATGTATGTACCTCAGTGATTCTGTCATGAAGCTCATGTTTTTAAAGCATAAATATTTTTCCTACCATATTTTGTAGTTTTCCAAAGATAGATTGAATATTTTAAAGTGGAGAGAAAATAACTGACTCATGATAGGAATCATAAACTTTTTTATTATCTAATTCCTATTGAGGGCACAGGGAAATTCATAAAGCACAGATAGATCATTCATATTTAGTGTATGCGATATGAAAATATGGATTTGTCTCAAAGGATTATTTCAGTCATCAGAATTTTCAGCAGAGAACATTAGACTACTTGGTTTTATGGTTTGATTTTCATTCTTGTGTTGGTTATTTTAAGATGGTTTCAATAAGGACTTAGAAATCATTAATAGTTAAATGACAGCTTCAACTATTTATGAGAACCCTGTCTCGTTTCACCAGCCCCTCCCCTAATTGGGAATTTTCCATATGTAGAGCTTTTTTCTGGTTTGGGGCAGCAGTCCAATGAGCTGACTGCCTAAATATACATCATTAATTTCAATTCTTTGGCTTTCTCTTCTCCTCTGGGGTTAGGCAAAAAGGATACCGCAACATAGTCTTATAAATTTGCCAGAAACCTTGCATGACACTAACACAGAAGTCATAGTGGGCTCAAAGCAAATTTGGTCTTATACTGTATACTAATGCTTTCTACTTGTGGAAATTCCAAGATCATTTAGTTAAATGTCTTTTCTTAGATTACATTATACTTGTCTAATCAGTGATGGTTAGTTGTTTTTACGGGGTGCGTTTCTCATACATAACATATCTGAATTTAAAATAATTTAAAAATCTGGATTCCTTATGTAATTTCTACCCAAAATATGTCAAGATGATTAATTAAATTCAATCTCCTGGGTTGCAATTTTAGGTAAACAGTTAATTAGAAAGTTATTGCTATTTATTATGCTAGTTCTAGATATCATTGCCACCCTTTGTACTTTGTACCAGAGAGCTTGACAGACAGAAAGGATGTGCCTTCTATGAGGCAAAGAAAATAAAAGATGTATCCATCAAGTAGCCCATTCATCCACTTCCTTTTCATTTGTTTGTTGAATTGGGGGATCTCACTCTGTGCCCCAAGTTAGAGTGCAGTGGCATGATCATGGCTCACCACCGCCTTGACCTCCTGGGCTCAGGCAACCCTTCCACCTCAGGCTCCCAAGTAGTTGGTACTACAGGCACATGCCATCACACTCAGCTAATTTTCTGATCTTTTTTGTAGAGACAAGGTCTCACTATTTTGCCTAGGCTGGTCTTGAACTCCTAGGTTCAAGTATTTCTCTCATGTTGGCTTCCCAAAGTGCTGGGATCACAGCTGTGAGCCACTGAACCTGGCCTATTGACTTCCTTTGAAGGCTAAACATATCCTATCATATGACTTACCAGGAAGGAGAGTAACACAAAACAACCTTTCTCTCAAGGACCATTTTCTTCAAGGAGACAAAAAAGGAATAAGACAGGGAAGAGAAGCTAAAGCTTGTGCAATGGTAGTGATAGATCACCTCTTAATTATGTCTTTTCCATCCTTTAAAAGGCAGAAAAAAATTCCTTTGGGGTCATTTGCTAGTCAATAACTTTATCTTCTGAGGCTGATTTAATTGATAGTAATCAATGATGCCAGTGCAGTATATCATCTGTCTCTGAAGTACATGTCCTTTGATAAGACAGGCCTGTTAATGCTGCTTAGTTGAATTTTTATCCCTCAAGAGACACTTGAGGCTTTCAGACTTCAACTGTGCATCTTAGTAGACCTGGGTTCTGGCCCCAGTTCTGGCCCTCAAGTAGGAATATAGATGCCTCGTGGTTCAGGATGCTGTAACATGTATCCCTGATCCTCATCTTACAAAAACAAAACAAAACAAAAATTCCATTCAAATAAGTCTTCTTATCTTGATACTAAGACCCCAGGAACCTACAAAGAAGAAATCTGCGTTATAGGCAAGTGACTAAAGTCTCTTAACTAGTATAATAGATTTGAAAGTTGCAGGCATAATTCAGGAACAGTTGACAAGCTTCCATTCCTATCATGGTAGAAAACCTCAATCTTGCAGTCACTTCTAAATTCAGACTAAGTCCTATCTAGGTAAGCATTCATTTGGCTTCAAGACTCTTCCATCTGCAGTCACTATCCCAAGGAATGGAGTAGAAAGGGATTAGGAAGGGTCTTCTGGCCCGAGTGCACCATCTGCTGTTGCTGACCTCTGGCTGAAAGGTGGTTCTGTCCCTTGTGGTCTTTGAGGTGTTGTTCAAGCTTTTGTGGCTAATTCGATAGTTCGTGTAGTGATTTCCTGGGCGGGAGCCCCAGAGAAGACAGAGCACTCACATGATGTTTACCTATTCTGAAGAAATTACCCTGAAGACAGGTTGGCAAATTACCCTGAAGACAGGTTGGCAAGATATGGGTTTATTGCTACTTACAGGAGAGACCAATGGCCACCGGTTGGTACAAAGCTCTCCGCATTCCAATAGATGTGAGAGATTATATACCCCAGCATGGGAAAGGGAGCAAGACACAAACAATAGCATTACTTACAAAGAAACAGAAACAAGGATGCTTACCCTCCTAGTAACTTCCTTGAGTACACTGGTGTACACAGCTCTAAGGGCATCTTGACTGGGCACAGACAGCCTTGACAAGGGGTCATCCTTCCAATCAGGGCACAGTCCTCAGCAGGGAAGGGGGAGCAGAGCATATGTCCTGCACTTAGTCCACACCTCTGCTTAATAGTTCCCTGGGTCCCGGGCCTTCTTTGTCCTATTTTGGTTTCTGTTAGTTTACTCTCAGCAAATGCTTCTGTACCACCATTAGGACTCAGATATTCACAGGTTGGGATCTTCAAGTTTCTGTGATTGCCCTTAGGTTTATTCCCCTATATTCCCTTCAGTTGTTGCCAATTTTCTACCCAGGCATCTTGTTCCTCCAGTATCTAACTGGGTTGAAGTCTTTTATCTTTTGTGTGTATGTTGGAGTCTCACTCTATCGTCCAGGATGGAGTGCAGTGGCATGCTCACGGCCACCCCAGCATCAACTTGCTGGGCTAAGGCGATCCTTCCGCCTCAGCCTTCCAAGTAACTGGAACCCCCAGGCGTTCGTTACCATGCCTGGATAATTTTTTGATTTATTGTAGAGACGAGGTCTTGCCAAGTTGCCCAGGCTATCCTTGAATCTGTGGTCTCAGGCAATCCCCTCACCTCGGCCTCCCAAAGTGCTAGAATTACAGGCCACTGCACCCAGCCCTTTTTTTTTTTTTTTTTAGTGAGGTGGAGGTCTCACTCTGCCACCCAGACTGGAGTGCAGTGGCACAAGCATATTTCACTCTAGCTTCAAGCTCCTGGGCTCAAGCAATTATCCTCCCTCAGCCTCCTGAGTAGTTGAGACTACAAATGTGTGCCACCACACCTGGGTGGGGTTGCTGTCTCCTGATGTTTTGCCTGGGAAGTAGCAAAAGCCCTCTTTTTCCCTAATGGTTATTGGGTGGCATGCTTTCTAACCCCTGTTTTTCATTTTATAAACTCTACGTTGTAGTCCTTCATGGTTTGTCTTGTGATTTTTCAAATCAGTCCTCTTTGGAAATTATAAAGAAAAACAATTTATTTCTTTCTGGGGTCCTGCTCTTTCAAATAAAAAACATGTGGCCTTTCTGATTATTATACTTTCTGAGTTTCAGAATCCATTTGACAGATTGGAGGACCTAGTCATCCTATAAGTAGGGGTTCTCAACCTTAGTTGCACATTACAATCCTGGGGAGCTTCAAAAAGCTACCCTCCAGACCAATTAAACTGGAATCCCTGGGGATGGAGCACATACTATAGTGATGTGTTTCCATGACCTAGATGGTTCTGGTGTGCAAGCACATTAGGAACAAGTCCTCTCGGGCTGTGTTTCCTCCACTAAATGTGCAGGCAGATCCCTGGGCATCTTTATCAACTGCAGATCCTGATTCAGGTCAAGTGAGCACACGAGAGTCCTCATTTCCAACAAGTTCTCAGGTGTGGACCTTGCTGGTGGTTCTCACACCACATCCTACAGTCAGTTGTAGAGCGATGAGCTTGAATGCAGCAGTTCTGAGACTTATTGTGCCTGTAATAGATGAAGTAGAGGGCCCAGGACCTCTGGGCAACTTGGCGAGACCTCATCTCTGCATTAGACAGGAGTGGTAGCGTGTGCCTGTAGTTCCGACTACTTGGAAGGCTGAGGTAGAAGGATCACTGGAGCCCAGCAGGTTGATGCCAGAGTGGCCATGAGTGTGCCACTGCACTCCAGCCTGGGCGATGGAGTGAGACTCTGACTTAAAAAAAAAGAAGTGTCATCCTAGCTCTGGTGCAGAGAAGGGATGGACAGGGAACCCTACTAGTTGTAATTCAGTTAGAGATGACAGTCACCTGGACCCAGGTAGCAGCAGTTGGGATGCAGGGAAGTGGATAGATGCAGGAGCTTTCTGGAAGGTGGGATCAGCAAGATTTGGCAACTGTTGAACATAAGAGGTGAAGGATAGCCTGGGCAACTTGGCGAGACCTCGTCTCTACAATAAATCCAAAAATTAGCCAGGCAAGGAAGTCTAGGGGGAAGCCTGCTGATAAAGGCTGGATGCGTTGAATATTATGATATACTTACCCCGGGACAAGGTTCAGGGACCTGTGTCTTTGCGCAGCACTGCCCTAGAGTCTTGCTGGTTCTGCTTCCACGTCTATAGCAGACAGGTGGGCCCTTTTCTCTTTGGCAAGAACCTATTAGCTAAGTTCTGGCATTTCACTTATTCTTTATGAGGACGTCAAACCAAACAGCAACTCTTTTCTACAGAATGCCTCTGTGTGGTTACTGCCATCGTGATGTGTGAGCAAACCCCATGTTATGGTCTCACCTAGAAAATTAAGGAAGCCTCATTGAAAAATATATAAGTTTTTGTGCATCCCTCTACACCTCTAGAAGGGACCTGTGTATTTAAAATGATGCCTTACTCACTTTCATTTAAAACATATTAGCACATTTGTTAGGAATTAACCCACTTTACTCCAACTAAAGCCAGGAAGGGGCACATGAGGTCTGATGATTAAGTTTGTGAACTTATCCTAGAAAAAGTGCTTCATACCTCATTGCTGTATATCACTACTGTCACCTTTGAAATACTCCCCTTGGGAAGCTGTGCACCATTGCCAGTGCCTAGTTTACCTGTCAAAGTAATTCTGGAACTCTTTTTCTGGAATGGCCGTCAGAGCTGTCATCGTGTTATTCTTGATGTTCTTAATGTAATCAATGTCTTCCTTTCAATATTTTCTTCATATTCAGGTAAAGAAAAAAGTAATTGGGGGCCAGATCAGGTGAGTAGGGAGGGTGTTCCAATATAGTTATTTGCTACTGGCTAAAAACTCCCTCACAGATAATGCTGTGTGAGCTGGTGCATTGTTGTGATGCAAGAGTTCCTTCAGGACCATTTTTGCACACACCTTTCTCATGCCAAGATTTTCAGTTAAAATTTTCCTGTTTTTCTATTGATGTTTATTTGGTCTACTATGCTTCTCACAGTCAACCAATGATTTTTGACACACAATTTGATGAATTTTTACAATGTTTTCATCAGTTCTGCTCATTACTGGCCATCCTGACCTCTCTTCATCGGTGACACTTTTGCTCCTCTCAGAAAAATATTTAATCCATTTGTACGCTGCTGTTTTCTTCATGTCATTATCCCCATAAACTTGGATGAACATGTCCCTGATTTCACTTCCACTCCTGCCAAGTCTAGCAAGAAATTTACTGTTTGTTCATTGCTCTAATTCAAACTCTGACATTCTCACAAAGGCACACAAAAACATGCAACAACAATAATGAACGCCACTCAGCAAGACACGGCCACACGTTGACATGAACACAGATGTAAGACACTGACACACCAAGGTTATGAAAGCTTACCAGGTTGTTTGTACAGTACTGCCAGTGTAAGCACATGGTGCAAGCTTGCAAACTTAATTATCAGACCTCATATTTATATTAAGGAATATTTCCAAGAAGCCAAGGGCACAGACTCTTCCAGGCCTCTGGAAGGGACTGACTGGGACCTGAGATTGTCAGGTCTCCCAAAGAGATTGTCTGCAATCCTTCTCCATCCCAAGTCCTGGGGAAGGGAATCGGATAGACTGAGGCAAAGGGTGACATTTTCCAAAGAAATTAGGAGTGGACTTGTATTCTCACAAAAACCCACTACAACTACAATGTAAAACAAAACAAAAATGTCCCTAGGAATGAGAATGATAGAAAGAAAGGCAGAAAATTATTTAAAGGAAAAATAGCACTCTGTTTTTAAAATGAAAAACTAAAAATGATTTTTAAGGTTGCTTAGCATTGTTTTCATGCTGGTTCCTTGAGATTCAAGTTCTAAATGAAAACTAAGATACAACTTCATTCACAGAAAGTATGGGTTTGCCTCTACTATGGACTGGACATGGGGCTGGGGGCTAGGGGCTGGGGGCTGGGAGATGGTGATAAGCAGGTAGACATGTGACCACGACCGCTTTCACAGCATTTGTATTCTAGGTGAGAAAGAGAGATGGATGGTTCAGCATGCAGTTGCAGCCAAGGGTGAACTCTGTGTAACAGGTGAGGTAGAGCTTGCCATGGAGGCCCATGGAGAAGGCCTGCCTGTCTTTGTCCACGGAGGACCAATGTGTTGGCCTCCTGTGAAGGCTGAGCTGCAGATAGTCATGGGTGGAGGTTGGCAGAGCCAACAGCGAGTATGGAAGCCAGGAGCTAATGAGATGGCCCCCTGCAACAGCTGAGAGATCTTCACAATCCTTGGCCTATACACAGTGTATGAGGCTGGACAGTTAAGCTGGAGTCAGGCGGAGAAGCCATTTCTGGTTTGGAATTCATCATGAAAGGACTAAGAAGGCACTTCAGAAGTGTCCTTTGGCCAGGCTCGGTGGCTCAACCTGTAATCCCAGCACTCTGGGATGCCGAGGCAAGTGGATTGCTTGAGGCCATGGGCTCGAGACCAGCCCGGGCAACTTGGCGAGACCTCGTTTCTACAATAAATAAAAAAATTAGACGGGAGTGGTAGCATGTGCCTGTAGTTCCGACTACTTGGAAGGCTGAGGCAGAAGGATCACCGGAGCCCAGCAGGTCGATGCCAGGGTGGCCGTGAGCAGCTTGCCACTGCACTCCAGCCTGGGCGACGGAGTGAGACTCTGACTTGAAAAAAAAAAAGTGGCCGGGCTCGGTGGCTCAGCCTATAATCCCGTGCCTTTGGGAGGCTGAGGTGAGTGGATTGCCTGAGCCCGCGGGTTCGAGACCCACCTGGACAGCCAGACCTCATCTCTACAATAAATCAAAATATCAGCCGGGCGTGGTAGTGCATGCCTGTAATTCCAGCTACGTGGAAGGCTGAGGTGGAAGGATCACCGGAGCCCAGCAGGTCGAAGCTGTGGTGGCCAGGAGCGGCCACTGCACTCCAGACTGGGTGACAGAGTGAGACTCCAACTCAAAAAAAAAAAAATGTGTCATCCTAGCTCTGGTGCAGAGAAGGGATGGACAGAAATCCCTGCTAGTATAATTCAGTTAGAGATGACAGTCATCTGGACCCAGGTAGCAGCAGTGGGGATGCAGGGAAGTGGATGGATGTAGGAGCTTTCTGGAAGGTGGGATCAACAAGATTTGGCAACTGTTGAACCTGAGAGGTGAAGGAGACGGAGGACTTGGAATGAGTTCCAGTTTTCTGACTTCGGTGACTTGCAGGATGGTGGTGCTATCCACTAAAACAGGAAAAGCCATGGTAGACCAAAACTGTGAGGGGAATGAGGAGTTTTAAACATTGAGTTTGAGATTCCTTTGCCTATCCAAGCATAGTGCAGGGTAGCACAGGTGGGTGGGTGGGAGGCTCCAAGAAATTAGAAGACCCCAACTTGGCTAAGGCTGTTGGGGCTAAGCGGGTGGGTACTGAGTGGAGGCTGGGCTTGGCTCCAGCCTGAGGAGTGATTCGGATTCACTAAGATTTCCTCATGGGTGATTTGTCACCTGGAGTCCTCACCCATGGATTTGTGAAGCCTTGTCACGTGCTCGGTGTCTTTTCCTCAATTCCACCAACTCATGTGTTCATGAAATGGAAGATAGGGGTGGGGCTTTCGCACTGGACTGACAGATCATTCTTTTTGTATCTTGGCTCTTTTCTTGACTTTCTTCGGGAAAATCATAGCATGCAGGAATTCGCAAAGTTATGAAATATTTAATGAAGTCTTTAAAATGCAAGTCTTTTTTGGAATACAATACTAAAATGCTTGAAAAAGTCAAACATGGTTGCTGAAGATTATATTTATGAATTTTAAAAATGTTTTATGAGGAAAATGTTGTCCTTTAGACATTTTGTAATCATTTGGTCTTAATTAAACGCATTACCAGAAGAGAATGCCCAGGCTCCGTGGCTCCATACACGGCACCTCCAGTCTCCCTGATTGCTTCCAGAATCTGAGCTAAGTCCAGGATTGCAGCTGTTGCAAATGATAAATAGGTTGTGCCCGGCCAAGGAGCAAGTGAGAGCAGCGTCATGTCCCAGAAGGCTTCCTCCACTCAGAAAGAGGCAGGGGTGCCTTTGACAATTTGCACACAGGCATGTGGGCTCTCAATACCCCTGTGCCAGACATTCCATTATAAATGGAGCAGATACAAAATTCCAAACCTCATCACTTTACAGAATTCATGAAAGTAACAGATACAAAGACAAGAAGATTTGAGATTTCTGAGTTGACACAAGTAACTACTTAAAGTAGTTCTGGAATGAAACACACCGTGCTTACTAACAGTGATGGTTTCTGATGGGGTTATGATGGCGTTGGTTTCCCCATTCTTGAAACAAACACTTTTTCCTCAGTTTAGGTGGCCAAAATGCCTAGATATAGCTAAAGCAGAGCAGTATTTGCTTCCCTGATCTTCACCACCTGCTGTATCCCCCTTTCTGGGCAGCCTATGATAAAACCTTGATAATGGCAGAGCATTACACACTGCCCCATGCACAAATAGCAACAAGTAATCTTTATATGTTCTTAACACAGAGACTGCCTTTCACAGAGAGAAAGAGTAGAGTTGATTGTGATGACTGACATGTACTTATCATGCATTACAGCTGTTTCATCTTCCAAACCGACTCGAAATAAGTTCACACAGTCCCTGGACTAACCAGAAGTATAGATATGGTAAAGGTGGTTTGATTTATATTTACTCTTCACCACATGTTCTGTTCTGCAAGTTACAGATGCTCCGAATTTTAGCAGGACCACTCCATTTTCTTGTCTTTGGAGGGAGGAATGTTGAGCAAAGCGCAGTCATGAGGCAATTATAATGTTAATCTTTCTGAAATCATAGTAATTACCACTGGTGTTAGTCTGTTCTGCATTGCTAAAAAGAAATAACACCAGAGACTGGATAATTTACAAATGAAAAAGGTTGATTTGGCTCATGGTTCTGCATGGCACTGGCATCTGGTGAGACCTCAGGAAGCTTTTAATAATGAAGGAAGGCCAGGGGAGCAGGAGTGTCACATGAAAAGAGCAGCAGTAAGAGAGAAAGGAGGAGGTGCTAGGCTATTTTAGACAGCCAACTCACGTGCAAATGAATAGGGCAAGACCTCACTCCTTACCGACCGTGAGAACTGCACCAATTTGTTCATGAAGGATTCTCCCCCATGATCCAATCACCTCCCACTAGGCCCCACCTCCAACACGAGGGACCACATTTCAACATGAGATTTTAAGGGGACAAACATCTAAACTATATCGCTACTACTAATAACTAAGAGTTCAAAACACCCCAACCCTTGTATAGAAGATAAATACAGTGCATATCCATTGGTATATTATTTTTTAATCTCTCATACACAGAGACATGTACTTGCACATGGGTGTGTATTTTTTATGTGTACTATATGTGTGTGTGCTGCAGAAGAGTGTGTAGGGTAAGACTAGATGACACCTCACTTCTTTCTTTTTGGAAAACATCAAACCAGTATAAAAATAACTGTATTAAAGTTAGCAGAGTGGCTATGAACAGGGGAAGGAAAATCAGACTGCCCTAGTTTGGATTCCCATCCAATACTGATTAGCTTAACATTAACGAGATATTTAACTGCTTTGAATGTCAATTTCCCTATCTTGCATTATGGGGCCAATAATACCTACTTTGCTGGGTTGTGAGTGCTTGTACTTTCTATGCTGGGAAAGGAATCTTACAAAAGGTTATGAAATGTCTTAAAATAGGGAAGCAAATCTTTGTAATGACCATGAGCAGAATCAAAGCTACTTTACTCACAGTCATGTTGGACCACATAAGATTTTCAAAAACTGAATTCTAGGCTTCTAGAGATGAATAGCGTGGGTTGAAAGTTTGACCCTACCACATTCTAGCTGTCTAAGAGTGAGAAAACTTCCTAACCTCTTTGAACTTTAATTTCCCTTTCTGTAAAATTAGGTACAAATATGTTGGTGTAGAGATGAATTGAGATTACTTATAATATATGAAATGAGATTATATGTTTAAGATCAATGAAACTACGTAGAACGTGGTTTAATAAACAGCAGCTCTTCAACCAACTTTTCAAACAAGAAGCAAGACTCTACAGTATATATTTTGAGGTTTAGATTTTTTTTTTTTTTTTTTTTTAGAGACAGTCTCACTCTGTCACCCGGTCTGGAGTGCCATCATGCTGATCATAGCTCACTGCAGTCTTAAACTCCTGGACTCAAGTTATTCTCCTACCTCAGCCTACTGAGTAGCTGGGACTACAAGTGTGCACCACCATGCCTGGCTGATCTTTTCATTTTCTTTTAGAGACTGGGTCTCACTGTTTTGCCCAGGCTAGTCTCAAATTCCTGGCCTCAAGTGATCCTCCTGCCTCAGCCACCCAAAGCCGTGGGATTACAGGGGTGAGCCACCATGTCCAACTGATATTCTTTTTTCTGGGCAAGCTAAGTGATTTTCTTTTGTTTGTTCAATGTCTGTGGTCCCTAAGTCTAACTTACAGTTCTCCATTTGCTTCCTCTGTTCCAGACAAATAGGAAGATGAAAGTAAGAGCTATTGAGACCCTGCTGGGTTGAGAACCACTTATTAAATTCTCTTTGCTGGCTTTAACTGAACGCTTGCCCCAGCATCATGAGGTTACTGACCTACAAGTATGTAATTCCATCATCCACCCTACTCCCACCTCCCAGCTTTAAGTGGGAGGTGAAGTATCAGGGATTTCTTTCATTTCTCATTACTGTGCTTTAGCGGGTACCAGGGATGGAAAAAGCTCTTCCCTCTCCACCCCTTTGCCATTTAAGAGTATTTAATTTCATATAAATTAGGCCTGAGGTAGGCTGATGACAATGGAAATTGAAAGGAAGAAACTAACACAATAGTGTACATGAAAAATAGACAAGACTTAGTAATGACTAGCTATGATGGAAGATAAAAGGTGGAGGGAATTAAGAAAGAGGAGAACATACAAGATGACTCTGGAATTTTCCTCTAGTGCATCTGAGAAAAGTATGGTGTAATAAAGAGATGTGGGGGATTTAGTTCTAGAAATATTGAGGTTCGATTACAGAAATAATATGTGGAATGGTTTTCCTAATACCTAGCCTAACCACCTATTTTTTTTAAGTACACACAAAGAAATAGGAGTCATAAATATTTTCATTTCTAGCACTAAAATTCCTTTTCCTTTTCAAAATGCGGATATGTTCGGGTTTATGTTGGTGCTCATTGGAAAACTAGGGTTGACCCGAGGAATATCTTGTATACATTAATCGAATGAAAGTATTTCAGAGGAGAAACAGCTGTGATAGTCAGGAATCTTAAAATTCAATGATGTAACCTAATCCCATTAAACATGTCTGTAGAACAACACCATCTGCAGAATGCATAGCCCAGACCTTGGAAGGTGGAGGAAGGGAAGTACACATTTCATTGAGAAGCAAAAACCTCACAGGCAATAAAAACTGTAGGAAAACATGGGCAGAATGCCAAGAATAGCTTTGTCTCTTTCAGGCCCCTAATATGCGATTATATCATGAAGTCATTTCTAGCAATTATACTCAATGAAATAAAATGACCCATCGTCTGGTTTAATGAGCGCTCTGTGTGTGTGAGTGTGTGTAGTGTAAGCAAACAAATGAGCAAGAGAGCTCCTATACATGACAGCAAATAAAGGGATGGCTTTACCCAAAGAGCAAAATGCACTTTAATTACACTTTGAACTCCTTGAAATTGTTAATTTGAAGTATAATTGAACTAAGTTCAAATCTTACAGCCGAAGTTTATTTTTACTTCTCAAACTGTTACTCAAGTTTGTATGAAAAGCAAAACATTACATTTTTATGAGGCAAGATTTTCATAATTTCATTATAAACACATTGAGAATTAGAATATTACATTTTTTGTAAAAATATCTTATGAATTTATATTGAATTACATTAATTCAACTGAAAGAGTTCTTGGACTTCAATCAAGTAGAGTCATAAGGTAGAAGTTAACGTGAATGGATTAAGGGACCTGAGTTCTAGAACATTCAAGACCAGTTCTCCCAAATGCGATTTTAGTAACTCAGTGTGTCTGGACCTTGTTTTTTCTCACCTAGAATTGATGTGGGCTCCTAGAGTATTTTTAACTGTCAACTTCTCTGATCCTATAATCCCAGATCTGGATTTTCCTGCCTTATCAGATTGTTCCGTAATATTGAATAGATTATTAAGGATCTACCTTAAAGAAAAAAGATTTAGTGAAATTATACAAGAATTTTTTTCTTAACATTTTCTTGGAAAAGTTTTTTTGAATCACAGAAAAGTTGCAAAACAATAGTAGGGTTTTATAAACCCTTCCTCCACCTTCCCCCAATGGTTGCATCTTATATAACCATGGTACAACAAACTGTTAACTAGTGAGAGACCTAGTAGAGATTCTATGGATGGAATCCCACCATTTGTCCCTCCAATGCTTTTTTATTTTTTTCTAGTCCAAGATTCAACCCAGACGCTCACGTTGCACTTAGTTATTATATTTTCTTACTCTCTGTCAATCTGTGACAACCCATTGGCCTTTTTTTAACTGTCATAACCCTGATACTTTTGAAGGGTACTGGCCAGACATTTTGAAGAATGTCCTTGAATTTAACTTTATCACGTTTGTTCATAATTATATTGAGTATATGTATGTTTGACAAAAATACCACACAAACAGTGCTATGCCCATATCAAGAGGTACAGGATGCCTTTTGTCTTTTTTCACTTTCATCACTTGCTTAAGGTAAACACCAGCCAGGTTTCCCCACTGTGACCGTTTTTCCCTTTGTAATGATATCTATCTCTGGAGAGATATTATGAGACTATCCAAATATCCCATTTCTCATCATACATTGGCACACAAATCTTAGCATTCATTAATGAGTCTTGCCTGAAACAGTTATTACTGCCTACTTGTAATTTTCTATTTCCATCATTCCTTTTACATTTTTAATTGAAGTTCTAATGTGAGAAAATGATATTGCCTCTCTCCCATTTATTTATTCATATTGGTGTGGACACAGGAGTATTTATTTTACTTTATGTGTTATAATCCATTACCATATTTGTTTATGTAATTTTGATGAAACTATCCCATATTTGGCAACTAGGAACCCTTCTTAGTTAGCTCCAGTGTTCTTTTGGCATTGCCCATTCTTTTATGACACCCCAACATATTATCTTGTACTTTCCCTGCTGCAGCCCAGGAATCAATTTTTCTTCAAGCAGCTGTGGTTCTTTTTCTCCTCCTCCTCCTCCTCCTCCTCCTCCTTCTTTTTCTTCTTCTTCTTCTTCTTTAGGAGTGTATGTAGAAACAATATCTGGACACTGGGTGTTCTCATTGCTACTAGGATGCCGAGATAGACATGTAGCATATTGAAACCTGTAGATTGCCCATGGTCCCATACGTTTTGATTGCATTCTAACCCATCACTATTAGTTGAAATCAACAAAGTGCATTTTAATCATTCCACCTATAAATTCTGTAAGTCAGAATTTCTGCATTTTCATTGTCAACAACAGGCATTGAGCAGTGTTAATATTATCCAACCAATGTTGAGAACAGTCACCAACTTTCTTCACTTTTAAAGATGATGATGACAGAATATTTATTATAGGGTGCTCAAGAGATTGTACTTTTGGAAATGCAGCTATTCATTTATTCAACAAATACCTATTGCATACTTTCCATGTGCCTGGCACTCTTTTAGATGTTGAGAACATAGCACTAAATTAAACAAAGATCCTGTTGTCATGGGCTTGAGTTCAAATTCTGCCTATAACATGGGCTGGATGTGTAGCCTTGACAAGTTACTCAACTTTTTCAAAGCCTCAGTGTTCTTATTGGCAAGATAGTTATAATGATACCTAATAATAGATTTTTCCTTTATAGGCCTGTTAAATTAGATAATATGTATAAAGCAGCACTGTGAAAAGCATCTAGTAGCAGCCATTCAATGTTAGTTAATAATGACAAATTTATACTTATATTGACATAATCCATGCCCTTAAGGAGTATGGGAGAAGAGCTTTAAGAAGAGTAAAAATAATGAATGAGTTAAAAAGAAGGTGCTTCTTGCTAAGATAATGAGAGAAAGCTTAACAGGGGCAATCAATCAATCAAGACTCCAAGGTACAGGCATGTTTGTAAGTGATTATATAAAGAAGGCATCCCAGAAGAGGAACACAGCATAAACAAAGACCCTGGGATGTCATGTTAAGTGCTTTTGCCATAATTAAAAATAAAAGACTTCCCAGAGTAGGTAGCATTGAAGCAATAAATAGAAGGCCACCGAGGGTCATATGTATTCAATGTGTTTTTTGTTTTTGTTTTTGTTTTTTGCGAAGATAAAAAAATGTATTTAAAAGTAAATTAAGCCGGGCTCGGTGGCTCAGCCTATAATCCCGCGCCTTTGGGAGGCTGAGGTGAGTGGATTGCCTGAGCCCGCGGGTTTGAGACCCGCCTGGGCAGCGAGACCTCATCTCTACAATAAATCAAAAAATCAGCCGGGTGTGGTAGCACATGCCTGTAATTCCGGCTACTTGGAAGGCTGAGGCAGAAGGATCACCGGAGCCCAGCAGGTCGAGGCTGCAGTGGCCGGGAGCAGCCACTGCACTCCTGTCTGGGCGACAGAGTGAGACTCCAACTCAAATAAATAAATAAATAAATAAATACTTCCTATTCTTGAGAAGCCTTATTTTATCAAGAGGTACAACATTGTGAATTAATTATTTACTCAGTGATATGTGAGTGGAGAAAAAAGGCCCACAAATTTCTAGGACTACATAGTATAGGCAGATTTTTTAAAGGAATTTCACATAAAATAATTAATGCTGACTGCTTCCGTTTTATGTGATGAAAATATTGCCTGAGTCTTTGTTAATATGCGCTGCAAAATTTTTAAATCATACCTTTCTGTGTTTTTTTTATCATGTATATACAAATTAAAGGACATGCTTTCTATCACTAAAAAAGGCAATTTTGAAAATAAGTTGGTGCAAATTAATGAGAGTAGAAATGGAGAGAGATAACATTGAAAAATGAATTGGAAACAGATAATAAAGGGCCTATAAATAGCATGTTAAATAATTGAGATCTTATTAGGAAAATAGTGGAAGATAATGTTTTACATTTCAAAGTGATACTTTAAGGACCTCAGTGTTTTGTTTTGTTTTTTCTTTTTGTTTTGAGTTGGAGTCTCATTCTGTTGCCCAGGCCAGATCTGTAGTGGTACACTCACAGCCACCTCATCCTCGACCTGCTGGGCTCAGGCGATCCTTCTGCCTCAGCCCTTCAAGTACCTGGAACCACAGATGTGCACCACCATACCAGGCTAATTTTCTTTTTTAAATTTATTGTAGAGATGAGGTCATGCCAAGTTCCCCAGGCTGGTCTTGACCCCCTGGGCTTGGCAATCCTCTCACCTCAGCCTTCCAAAGTGCAAGGATTACAGAAATGAACTACCACGCCCAGCCAAGGACCTGTCTTTAGCAGTGAGCAAAGTGAGTTATAATGAAAAAGAAACTTGAGATTAAAAGCCATGAAAGTGTCCCAGTCAAGGATAATGAACTGAGCTGAATGAAGATGGCAGCAATACCAGGGCATCTGGGGAGGTCTGGGGATTAAGATGCCCTGAACCACCCTCAACTCATACTAGAGGATGAGGACTGGCTTATGACTATCTAGCACCCCATCCTTCAAAAGAGTTTGGGAGCCAATCTGTACACTTCTCCAGAGATCCCACAGTCTCTATCTTCAACCTTAAAATATACCATTATATTCAGAGGTATATTGGGAAAGGTTTAATAATCAGTTCCCCAGAGGAAAAAAGAAGAAAGTCCAGATTTGTAGAGTTTACCAATTTCCATGGTGTAAATATTCTTACTACGATTGATTTCAAGCCATAGTGACTCACATGATAAGAGTTATGCAATTGCTATATGTATCACTGAGGTGAGTCTGAAATATCTACCCTCTACTGCCCAGCTAGTCATAAATATACTAACTTCCTGTTTGTGTGATATCTCTCCAGGGAAAATTTTTAATTCCTATTCAGAAGTTCACAGGTCCAAGTTAAGAATAACTGTTGTCTATGCTCACAACTACATTTAAGAAAGACCAAAACAAAGATTAGCTACAATCATTTTCAACTCCAATAATTTAATGCGCTGCCTTTGTTTTTCCAGCCTCTGGGTAAACCATGAAAGTTTGGGAACTATCATATCTCTAAAACAGATATTTCTGTTTTACTTATTCTGGTATTATTTCTGACTCGCCTTTGAAGAGGCAGCCCTAGAGAAAAATTATACCTTGTATCCAAAGTTATATCAGTAACCTTAAAAATGAAACTAACCTTCCCTCACACACCTGAACTGTATCTCTCCACATACTTGAGGTTCAAAGATAAAACCTTTCACAAATAATAAATCCTTCACCCTAAATTCTGTCCCGAAGCAGGTTTAGATAATATCCCACTAGGTAGTAAATATAACACATTTCTCTCACCAGTTAAAATAAATCTAACTATATGGATATTGCATTTATTTATGTGTTTGTTTGTATTTTTAGTTAGTTAGTTAGATAATTTGTGTCAGGGTCTCAGTCTGTTGCCCAGGCTGGAGTGTACTGACACAATCACAGTTCACCACAACCTCAACCTCCTGGACTCATATGATTCTTCCACCTCAGCCTCCCGAGTAACTGGAACAATGAGCGTGTGCCACCATGCCTGGCTAATTTTTTGATTTTTTGGTAGAGATGAGGTCCCACCATGTTGCCCAGACTGGCCTCGAACTTCTGGGCTCAAGCAATCCTCCCACCTCATCTTTCCAAAGTGCTGAGATTACTGGCATGAGCAACCATGCCTGACAAACATGGTTATTGCATTTTTGTCACTTGACAGTTTAAGTTTGAACTAACTTCCTTCCAAATAACTATAGAGACTGGCTTCTTTCTGAAACCCAGAATGTGATAAGATATCATGTATATTTGATCTTGCTTGTAAAGATATAGTTAATATATGGGGGGGAGGGGGATGGGATTAACAGTAGCAAATATCTGTCGGGGGATGGGAAAACACTTTTTATTTACAGGGTGCCTGAATGAAACGTCATTGTACACCTAACCCTTAACTGTACCCCACAAAACCATAATAAAAAATACTGATTAATGAAAAAAAAAAAAAGATATAGTTAATAAAAACTTGCTGCCTGGCCATGCTTTTTTTTAAAAAATAGGGGTTGAGCCGGGCTCAGTGGCTCAGCCTGTAATCCCGTGCCTTGGGAGACTGAGGTGAGTGAATTGCCTGAGCCCACGGATTCAAGACCTGCCTGGGTAACTTGATGACACCTCATCTCTACAATAAATCAAAAAATTAGCTGGGTGTGGTAGTGCACGCCTGTAGT